>NC_056739.1:606721608-606861608 GCF_019279795.1 Protopterus annectens
GGAATTTGCAACTCACCTTCTGCTGGACCTACCTCTTTCAGACAAAGAGGAGGAACCAGAACACAAACCCCTATCAGGCCAACTGCCCCTCAGCCTCCCTCTAGACAGCTCTTACAAGACAGAGGAGGCACCAACAATGAGCGACTGCCTTCCCCTCCTTCCCCTCTCCACTCCCTCTCCCACTGCCTCCCCTTTTAGAAAACCATCACCACAGACAAATAGCTTCTGGCTATTATCCAATAAGGAAACAACTTCCCCTGGAAAGAAAGATACCCTTAAGGGGTGTCCCCTTCCCCAAGAAATCAAGAGACACCTCTTCCCTCACGTCCTGTCAGACAGTCTGAAATTGGGCACCATAGAACCTGTTCCCTAGACAGGGAGGAAAGGGATTCTATTCAAGACTATTCCTGGTCCTCAAAAAGGATGGACCATTGAGACCCATTCTAGACCTTTCCATCTTAAACCTATTCTTCAAAGTGCCCAGCTTCAGAATGTTGTCCCAAGTTTACTCCCTCTCATACCGGACAAGGCTTTCATGGCCATACTTGACCTGAAAAAACTCTACTTGCACATACCCATTCTGCCCACCCACAGAAAATGTTTGTTTCTCTGAACCTTCCTCTCTTTCAGTTGACTGCTTTGCCCTTTGGTTTGTCCAGTGCCTCCAAAGTGTTCACAAAATGACTGGCACCAGCCGCTGCCTATTGCAGAACACGGGATCCAGATTTATCCCTACCAAGACAGTATCCTGATCCTTGCATACTGCAAAGAAACCGTATTAATCCATCTAGAGTTCACCATGTGCCTACTACAAAATTTGGGGTCCACCCTCAACCTCGCAAAATCATCCTAGACACCAGAAGACAAAATATTTCTGGGTTGCAGGATCAAAACTGACAATGTAAACCTTTCTTCCCCAGGACTAGGTCAGCTCCCCAATCCTCCCATTTTGAAAGCCCTGCTGCGGACTCAAATAACTGCAAGGCAATTCCTAAGGACCCTGGGCCTAATGGCAGCTACCATCCCCATGCTTCCACTAGCCAGAATGCAAATGCAAAAGGTACAGTGGTATCTAAAAAATATTTGATCTCAACACCAACATCCTCTAGAGGAAGAAATCTCTCCTGCCCTGCCTAAAGGCAGAGGTAATTTGGTGGATTCAGCAGGTCCAGCTCAACCCAGGCCTTTCTCTGCAGCCTTCTCTCCCAACCCAGGTTATGCATACAGATGCTTGAGACTCAAGAATGGGGAGCTACAATGGCATTCTACAGGGTCCAAGCAAAGTGGCACACTTCTGTGAGGAACACACATCAACGTGAGGGAAATGACAGCAGTCCTAGCACTGAAAACCTCCTGCCCTCTCCTACTACCAGGTGTTCTCCAAACAGACATCACAGTTATGTGGTACCTAGGGTGGAAACAAAAGCGTACCACCTGTGCAGACTAACCTTACTGATATGGGACCTAGCCTCGACACAACTTGTCCCTGCAGGTATCCTACATCCCCTCGCAGGACAACAAACAAGCAGACTTTCTAAGCAGGACATCCTCTCCACAGCACAAATTGATGTTGACAGGAATGTCTTCCTAGACATTTGTCCACTGGTGGGTCATTCCAAGTAGACTTGTTTGCCTCCCCCCAGAACAGACCACTGCAGACCTTCAGCTCTAAGACCTACTCCCCTCCAGCATGGAGAGTAGACACTTTCAGCATTTCTTGGAAAGGAACGTTTCTATATGCCTTTCCTCCCTTCCCACTAATTCAGAAAGTCCTCCTGAAAACCAGGAGAGACTAACCAAAAATCTTGAGCGACTCCCTACTGGCCAAGACAACACTGGTTCCCCCTACTTCTCAATCTAACCAAGGGCAATCACCACCAGTTACCCTACAATGTGTACCTTCCGACATCAAAAGGGAATCCTCATCCACCTACACTTGCAAATGTTGGCACTGACACTGTGGATAAGCTTATAATTCCCTTCAGACACCATTAAGAGAACATGCTTTCAGTCCTGAGGAAGGCCAGGAAACCTACAAGAAAATCATACTTGGCTAAATGGGAGAGATTTTCAAAATGGTGTCTGGGAAAGGGCAAGGATCCCTGCATCACAGACACCCCCCCCCCGTCCTTGCTTATGTGCATCACCTAGTAAAGGGCGGACTCTTAGTCTGCCTGCCACTAGACCCTCCGCTTCTAGCCAGGGTCGATGTGAAACTATTCTTATAAGGGGTCTTACACATTAGACCAAAGAAAGCCCATCCCACCACTCTGGGACCTTAATTTCATTCTGGAAAAACTAACCCAGTCTCCATTTGAAACTGCTAGTGCAGCTACTCTGCAAATGTGCACATGGATGTTGGTACTGCTAGTGGCCATAGCTTCAGCCAGAAGGGTGTCTGAATTGCAGGCCCTAATGGTCAGCCCCCACACACACAACCATCCACAAGGACAGGATAACACTAAGAACCCTTCCTTCATACCAAAGGTGGTCAACTATCTGTCCTTAAACCATCATTTTCCAACCTTCTACCCCTCTCCTACCAATAATGGTGACAGAATACTCCACTCCCTGGATGTATACAGCTAAGATTTTACCTAGACAAAACAAAACCAATCAGAAAATCCAATTAACTCTGTTTCCTTCCACCCCAGGGCAAGGCAGTCCCCAAACAAACCACTGCATGCTGGATTAGAAAAGCCATTTGCATCTGCTACTCATACCATGGCAAAAAGCTCCCACAGGGAGTCATAACTCACTCCTCTAGGGCAGAGGCACCTCCAAAGCCTTTTTAAGAGGCCTAGACACTGCTTCCATACTAGAAGCAGCCACATGGTCCACTATTCACACTTTCAAACACTACAAGTTAGACAATGTCTCCAGAGCATGGGCAGGATTTGCCAGGGCAATCCTGCAGGGTTTTGTGGAATCAGCCTCTTCTACCTCCACCCTTCCTTCCAACTAAGCTGTGGTACTCTCCCATACCAAGAATACTGCAAGACAGGAATAGGAGGATAGAATAGTTGGGTAAAATCTTACCATAACCATAGATGGCCTTCTCTTCCATGTTGCAGTACTCCTTTCCACCCACCAAACCCCCCTTATCCTTCTCTCTCTTTCAATCACTCATATCCTCATTTCCTGGGGTTCACACCCTATCCTGTGACCTAGGCAACCACAAAAGGTCTCCTTGACCCTATGACTGACATCACTGGCTACTCCTCCTGGGACTTCATGTTCTGGGGTCTGTGCGTGCAGACATCACATTTAAAGGTCCCTGGTTTATGGCCCTATGTGTGACGTCCTACGCAGCTACAACAGTCAAGCTGAAGCTGTTGTACAGGAGCCGGCATATGGGTCGCCTGAGGTGGAACATCCCACACCAAGAATACTGCAACATGGAGAGAAGGACATCTACGGTTATGATAAGATTTCACACTATTCTTTAAGTGGCAATTATGATCAGTGCACTACATTGGGAAAAAAAATGGTGCAAGTACAGTTTTATGTAGATGTTAAGAGTGTATTCACTGTTGTAGTCATCACATTTGGGTTATCCCTGCCAGGGTAGCCCTCAGTCGGCCCGAATACCAGAGGCTTAGTATTTCTGTGTTGGTTGCTGTCGCTTCAGGACTGATGTCAGGTCGTCAGTAGTATAAAGTAAGGCAGCCTACACCATTACATCAGTTTTTCTTGCCCTGTCAGGAGACCCCAAGTGGAAGCCAGGATATGGTGGAAGAACCTCATAAGTAGAAAGTAAACACCAGAAAGTTCCTTCTAAGGGGATAGAAAAGGGGGAAGGAGGGAGGGAAACCAGGACTGCAACAGTGAATGCACTTGAACATCTACATTAAGTGTACACCACTGTACTATGTTCTTCATGTTTCACTGCTGCAGTCATCACATTTGTGTATTCCCAATGCTAAAGAAAAGGGTGGAGGCAGTCAAGAAGACTAGGGGCTGGCTAGGATGCCCTGCAAGACTGCAGTGGCACAGCCTACCCTGGATTTGAAGAAGACAGGTGGTGGTAAAGCTTGAAGGTATGAACAGATGTCCATATTGCAGCCTCCAGGATGTCCCTGTTGGGGACTCCTCTGAGGAAAGCTGCAGAGGTGGAGGTTGCTCTGGTACAGTGCGTCCTGACCCCCTTGAGGAAGGTTTCCTATGTTGCTTGTAGCAGAAATGGATGCTGTGTGCTACCCATTTGAAAATGGTTCGTTTGGATATGGCTTTGCCTTCTGCTCCTCCAGCAAAGTTGACAAACAACTGATCAGTCTTTCTAAATGATTTAGTCCTGTCTAGATAGAATCTGAGCTGTTTATGCACACCGAGAGAGTGCAGTATCCTTTCCCCCTTACTTTGTGGGTTAGGGAAAAAAGTTGGGCAAATGAATGGAATGGTTGAGAGCCACATTGGACTCAACTTTTGGCATGAAGGATGGGTTAAGTCCTGTAGCTCGGATAGTCTTCTTGCTGAAGTGTTGGCCAGAAGCAAGGCTGTCTTCTATGAGAGAAACTTTAACGCTGCTGAAACTGATAGTTCAAAGGGCGGCAGGGTGAGCTTTTCCAACACAAAGTTAAGGCCCCAAGCTGGGATAGGTGCTCTTCTGGGTGGCCTCAAGTTGCTAGCCCCACTTAGGACCTGTGATGACAGAGCGAGAGAAAGGAGGTTGTTCAGTGCTGAAAATGAGCAGAGATAGCAGAAGCATGAATTTTAAGAGGAAAAAGGATAGACCCCTGTGTAGTAGGTCAGCTAGGTAATCCAGGATGAGAGGTAGGGACGGCTGTGCCGTATCGGCTCCCTTAGCCTGGATCCAGGTGCAGAACCTTTTCCAAGTCAGCACAAGACTTTATAGTGCTAGGGGCTCGGGCCTCAAGTATAACATCTAGAACCTGTTTACTGAGACTGGCAGCTTGTACAGTGGTCAGGGAATAAGCCAAGCTGCCAAATTGAGGGTCTGCAATTGGGAATGCAAGAGTTCTCCTTCCCTCTGGGTCAGGAATGCTGGGATCTGAGGGAGATGCCATGGTGGCAGAGGTGAAGGGCTGCGCAGCAGTGGATACTAGTGCTGGCGTGGCCAGTCTGGGGCAATCAGGGCTGCCCTCTGTTTTTCCTCCCTTATTTTGAGCAGTACCCTGGTAATGAGAGGTAGTGGGGAAATGCACAGACCGAGAGGCTGACCCACTGGAAGGGTAGAGGCATCCACTTTCCCGGCCCTGCAGTGAGGCTCCCTGGTGCAGAACTTGCTGAGCTGATGGTTGGAGTGGAAGCAAAGAGGTCGACCTTTGGGGAACACCATTTCTGAGTTACAACGGTGAAGGTTCTTCGGTCTAGCTGCCACTTGTGTAGGTCCAGAAGATTTCTGCTTAAGTTGTCTGCCAGAGTTTAGAGAACCTAGCAGGAATAGTTGCATGGCTGAGGCTGGGTGCCAAAGGGTCATGGCGAGCCTGCATAGAGGGTAGGAGAGAGTCCCTGCTTGTTGACATACCACATTACAGTGGTGTTGTCCGTTTTGATCAGTAGAGCCCCTAGTGAGAGAAGGTCTGAAAGCTGTCAATACGTGGACAGTTAACACCTCTATTTGGTTGATGTGCAGATGTACTCTATGTGGGCTCCATTGTACCAATATGCAGCTGCTGTCCAGGTGTGCATCCCAGGCATAGTCTGATGAGTCTGTGGTGAGTGTCTGGGTGGCATGGGGTTGAGAGAAGGGTAGTCCCTTGTGGTGGTAGCATGCTGCCCACCAAAGAAAATCTTTCCTTAGACAAGCTATCACTGGTATAAGAGTTTCCAGGTCTTGAGAGTGTTGACACCAAAGGCTTTTTAGGTACCATTGTGGTTTCCTCATATGCAGTTTGGCATATGGAATGAGAAGAATGCAGGAAGCCATGAACCCCAGAGCTTGCAGGATTTTCCTTGTGGATAACTGGGGTTGGGTGGCTAGTTGACAGAAATAGGCCGTCAGATAAGTTTGCTTTTCTGGTGTAAGGAATGCCATCTGGGATGGTGTGTCCAGGCTTGCTCCCAGGAATATAATTTTTGGGGTGGGAACTTGTTTGGATTTCTTTTCATTGATAGTGTATCGTAAGGAGGTCAGTAGGTCCTTTACAAAGGCCAGGTGCTTGAGCAGCTATTCCTGTCTGCCTTAGGCAGTCTAAGTATGGGTAAATTTGAGTACTACTTTGCCTGCAAAAAGCAATGGCAGGAGCCAGACATTTTGTGAAACCTCTGGGAGCTGCAGATAAGCCAAAGGGAAGCGCAGAGAACTGAAAGTGCAGTGATCCTGCCCTGAAACTCAGGTATTTCCTAAGTGATTCCTTGACTGGGATGCGTAGGTAGGCCTCTTAGGTCTAGGGTGGCTACCCAAGCATCCTTGGACAGCACAGGTAGGAGCTGCTGGAGGGTGAACATTCTGAATTTTGGTATCACCAAAAAGGTGTTTAGAATTGATAGATCAAGGATGGGGCGCCAGGTGCTGTCTTTTCTGGGTACTAGGAAGAGCCTGGAGTAGAAACCTTGGTCTGTTCTGCAGGAACGTGCTCTACTGCCCTCAGAGAGCAGGGAAAGAACTTGCTTTTTGGCCTCTGCCCATTGGTTTGGAGGCAGATCTGGGAACTCTTTTGGGGTTGGTAGAGTGCAGAAAGAAAATTTGTACCCCTGGGACACTATGTTGAGGACTCGGCGGTCGTTGGTAGTGGTGGCCCAGGTGCTTGTGTAGGAGAGTTCTTCCCAGGGGCAAGTGCAAGTGGGAAGAGGGAGGGAGTAGTCATTTGAGTTCTTACCATGAGGGGGTGGCTTTGCACTCCATTGTTTAGAGGTGGGGGTAAGCCATTGCTTTGATTTCTGCGTTCCCTGTGGCTGTGGTCGGGGGGGGGTCTGCTTCCTCGTGGTCTGGGCTGAACTGACCTGGAGGGGGCATGAAAGGACCAGTGCTTGGAGGGGCAATGTCTACTGAACCTGGGTGGCTGGACCTGCAGGAAATCCTTAACTGTCTGCATAGATTTAGCTTTTTCTTCCATCTTTAACTCCTCTGCCTTGGTGCCAAATAAAGTTGTCTTTGTGCAAGGGTGCATCTAACAGTTTAGATTTGACATGGTATGGCAAGGGCTGTTCCTTAAGTCAAGCATGCCTTCTAAGGACAGAACCAGTGACTGCTGCCCTGCAAGATGCTTCTAGGGCATCAAAACCACAGTGTAAGGTGTGCTTAGTTATTTCACATGCAGAATGCATTAACTCTTGTAACTACTTTCTGCACAAGCAGGAAAAGATGAAATTTTTTGTTTGAGGAGTTCCATGCTATGCTGCTGAAATTTTAGCATATGAACTGACAATTTAGTGCTCTAATATCAAGAGTAGCAAAGGTGTATACTTTTTTACTCCATCTGTCTAATGCTCAGAAATCCCTATTTGAGGGGGTGGGATTCTTAGCAGAAGTTGCTCTCAACTCCTTTAGGCCCTTTGGAGATAACCCTCAGGGTCAGCAGTAGGATTTTTGAAAAGAAATTTATGAGAGTCAGGAACTCTAATACCTGCCAGGTTTCCTGGGAGCAGGAGGGAGGGTGTCAAACTAGATTCCATAAAAATCATCATCCAGGATAGGAGGAATGGCCAAGGGTCTGTGCTGTGGAAGATCTAAGAATTCCCAGAGTCTCTCTTGACTGAGGATAGTCCTGACATTCCCACTGGAAATGCTTCCTTAAAGTATGAAGGTTCCCTCAAAGGAAAAATCTTCAGGTGGAGGCGCTGAAGGAATGGATTCCTCCGTATCAGAATCCTCATAATCAGAGAGGAGTTGCATGTCTTCATATTCAGAGGCATCAGTCATCAGACTCCTGTTCAGATGGGACAAATCTCTTTTGGAAGGGGTAGCTTGGCATCCCCTGATCAGCAGTATAAGGTCTTCCACCACTAAGCATTTGAGACGGAGGCAAGGAAACAGGTGCTGGAGATTGAGCAGTCTGTTTCGTGGGTGTGGTTCGTACCCTGGGCCTTAGAAACTTGGTAGTTTTCGAAAGAACAGCACATGTGAAAGAAGAGTTTGTCAAAAATCAGAAGTGTGAAGTACTTCCTCAGAAGCCGGTGCCTGCTCAGCGGCTCCGGACACATCCAAGGTAGAGACAACCACAGGATCCTTAGTTGAAGAGTTTTGCGGCAAAGGGTCTCTGTACCGGCCTGCAAATCCACAGAAGCAGGCATCAGTGCTGCACCGAGGACAGCAGAACTAACGACTAGCTTACCTGAAGCGCAGTCAGTAGGTTTAGACCTGCGTGATCTGTCTTATATACTTACATTTTTTTCAGAACTGCTGTCGGATGGCTTACCGAAGCCATATCGGAAATAAAGGACAGAGCAAAAATATCTAGCTACAATAATGGCCCAACGTATAGTTCTGGCATTGAACAAAGCGCAAAAGCAACAGTGGGGAATGTCGTGGTCTGGGCCTAAGTAAGTAACGCAGTAAGAATAAAAGCCTCTGTGTGGTATCTGCTTTCCACAGGCGAGAAAATTGTTAATTTTTCTGACATCGTTTAGAGCAAGAAAAAAGGAACCCCAACAGGGTACTTAGCTTTAGAAAACTTCAATTCGGAAAATGAAAACTGGTAGCGGCTGACCAGCACTCGTGTGAACTGCTTCTGCTTCGGGCTCTTCTGCAAGAAAGACTGATGTAATAGCATCGGCTGCCTGATTTTATACTACTGACTACCTCAGGTCAGCCCTGGAGCGACAGCAACCGACGCAGAAATACTAAGTATTCGGGCCGACTGATGACTGCAACAGTGGAAATATGAAGATCATCAGTGAACCTATAGGATTTACATTTTTGTTGTCTCTACAATGAATGTTCATTGTGGAATCTAATGCTGCAGTCCTCCTACTTGGGAAGACTTCGAAAAGCAATCATTCTGCAAGGTAAAGGAAAGAAAGTACAAGGTACGCCACTGTTAGCTGACAAAGCCATCGCTGGACCCAGTGGCTACTCCCAAATTGCAGTGTTTAGGGAATGTGGCTGCTGCTTCAGCCACTCCACTAGATCCACCATCACCACAGCCTCTCTCAGGCATGTGCGAGAACCCCCAAGGGAGGCTATGGTGGCAGTGGCTTTAGTGCAGTGGGTTCTGATACGATAATCGGAAAGTACAGTTTTGTACCTACCATAAATGTTAGTGCGCTAATACAGCTGCAGTCATAACAGATAGGTTTTCCTGCCGTCAGGCGGGTCCTCGGTCGGACGAATTCCAAAGTCTAGGTCCGGCGTCGGTTGTCGTCACTTCTTCCCTGACATCAGTGCGACAGGGGTATAAAAGAACCAGCCGACGCAATTTTCTTCAGTTTTTCTTGCCCCAGATGTCAGGTGCCCCCAGAAGGAAGGCAATACATAAATCTATGTAATAATGCAATGCAGTATAATCAAAAAACAGTAGTTGCAAGCAAATACACCATAAAAGAATACCCCAATCAGGTTGTATGAGGAGGTGTTCGCCATTAGGCCTGTTCCAGAGGGGAAGGAGGGAGGGAAAAGTACAGTTTTGTACCTACCATAAATGTAGATGTCCGATAGGTATGCATCTGCAGTCATAACATATGGGTTGTCCTGCCTCAGGAAGCCCTTCGGTCGGCCGGATTCCAAAGTATGGGTCTGGCCTCTGCTGATGTCGCACTTCACTCGACGTCATAGTTTCTTGGGTATAAAGGCATCAGCAGACGCCATTTTCCTCAGTGTTTCTTGCCCCAGATGCCAGGTGCCCTGTAGGAAGGCTAAATTTGGATAAATGTAGAAGATTCCAAACAGTAGAAAGCAAAATATATATATATATATATATATATATATATATATATATATATATATATACACATATATACACACACACATATATACACCTATATACATACAAACAAATACACCATAACAGATTCCCCCAGCTAGCTAATAGAGGGGTAAGCACCCTAGGAATACCACAGAGGGGAAGGAGGGTGGGTAATCCTGACTGCAGATGCATACCTATCGGACATCTACATTTATGGTAGGTACAAAACTGTACTATGTCCTTCAAGGATGCATCTGCAGTCATAACATATGGGTAGAATACCATAGCCAAACTGGGGGAGGAGGCACTAAGATAATGATGGTGTAGTTAAGATCCCCTGTAAAACTGCAGTTGCAAAACCTGCTCGGGATCTGGAGTATAAAGGAAGATTGTAATGCTTGGCAAATGTATGCACGGAGCTCCAAGTAGCAGCTTCTAAAATGTCTTTGGTAGCTACTCCTCGTAGGAAAGCTGTAGTGGTGGCTGTGGCTCTTGTGGAGTGAGGCCGGATATTTTCAGGAGTTGCCTTTCCATGAAAAAGTAGCAGAATCGAATGCAATTTCCTATCCATTTTGAAATTGTCTGTTTGGAAATTGCTTTTCCTTGCACTCCTGTTGCATATGCTAGCAGAAGCTGGTCAGTTTTTCTGCTGGTTTTAGTTCTGTCCAGATAGTAGCGTAGTTGTCTGTGTACATCCAAGGTGTGCAGTAGTTTTTCCCCCCTGTTCTGTGGATTAGGGAAGAACGTAGGCAAATGAATAGCTTGGTTCAAGGATACCCTGGATACAACCTTTGGCATGAAAGTAGGATTGGTTCTCAGAGACACTATCCTGGTGAAAGATAAGAAAAGGCTGCACTGCCATTAATGCCTGTAACTCGGATACCCTTCTTGCTGAAGTGATTGCTAGAAGGAAAGCAGTTTTCCAGGATAAGAACTGTAAGTCTGCTGATGCTGCTGGTTCAAAAGGTGGAAGTGTTAATTTTTCCAGCACAAAATTGAGATCCCATGCAGGGAGAGGTGGTTTCCTTGGAGGTTTTACATTTCTGATCCCTCTTAAGAATCGTCTGAGGAGAGGGTGAGAAGATAGGAGGATCCATGTTGTACTCTGCTGAAATTGCTGAAGCATGAATCTTAATGGAAGAATAGGAGAGGCCATTGTGGAACAGTTCTGCTAAGTATTCTAGGATGTGTGCTAGGTTTGGCAGTGTGACATTTGTACCCTTTGATGCACTCCAAATGAGGAATCTCTTCCATTTAGCTGAGTATGTTTTTCTTGTGGAGGGTCTGCGAGCCTCCAGGATAATGTCCTTGACCCTCTGAGATAAAACATTTTGATTTGGTTTTATGCAATTTTCCAGGCAGTTAGCTGCAACGTTTTCAAGTTTGGATGCAGGGTCTTGTAGTTGTTCTGCGTTAGAAGTAAAGGCCATAGAGGTAGAGGCCATGAGTTCGTTCGAGACATGCTTCTCAGTAGCGGATACCAATGCTGCCTTGGCCAGTCTGGAGCTATCAGAATCACCTTTGGCTGTTCCTCCCTGATCTTCAGTAGAACTTTGTACATCAATGGGAGAGGTGGAAAGGCATAAACTGTCAGGGCCTTCCAGCTGAAAGAGAGGGAGTCCACCCTCCAGGCTTGGGGGTGGTATTAAATTTCTTCAGTTGGTGGTTGAGTGGAGAGGCAAACAGGTCTATCTCTGGCATTCCCCATTTCTTTGTAATGTTTTTGAATATGTCTGGATGCAGCATCCATTCGTGAGCATCCGTGGTAGTCCTGCTTAAGCTGTCTGCTAGTGTATTCTCTTTTCCTGATACGAATTTGGCCTGCAGTTGAATGTTGAGATTCAGGCCTAGGTTCCACAGGTCCATTGCCATTCGACAGAGGGTAGGAATGCACGCCTCCCTGTTAGTTGATGTACCACATGACTGTGGTATTGTCTGTCCTTATCAGCAGATGTCCTTGCTGGAGGAATGGTTTGAATGCCTCGATTGCATGCTTCACTGCCAGCATCTCCTTTAGATTTATGTGTAGATTCAGCTGGTCTTGA
Organism: Protopterus annectens; assembly: GCF_019279795.1. Taxonomy (NCBI): domain Eukaryota; kingdom Metazoa; phylum Chordata; order Ceratodontiformes; family Protopteridae; genus Protopterus; species Protopterus annectens. Next base: position 606,733,460 of record NC_056739.1, read on the forward strand.
GCCCATAGGCCTTGGATACACTTGTCTTCCATGTGTGCCCCCCAGCCTAGGTCTGAGGCGTCCGTGGTGATGGTCTGCCTTGGTTGTGTTATGTGGAAAGGCTCTGTTGGTCTGGTAGGCCTGAGCCCACCACAGGAATTCTTTTTTCAGACATGGAATGATTGGTATCATGGTTTCTAGACTGTGCCTGTGTTGAGACCATACATTCCTTAGGTACCAAAAAGTGCTCATTCTGTGTTCCCAATAAATGATTTTTTTACATTTTCATCTTGGATATCTTCAGTTTGAACTGTGATTGAGACTTGGGACTTGTCTATAGAAGGTATTTGTTCGTGGTGACTGTTCTCATTCTTTGGACTTCATTCCTTAGGTACCATTGTAATTTTCTCATATGCAGCATGGCATGCGGGATCAAGATTATGCAAGATGCCATGTAACCCAGGGCCTGCAGGACTTTCCTTGCAGTAAGCTGAGTTTGTCTTGTCAAAGCCATGAAGTAAACTGGTAGTTTTTGTTTTTCTTCCGTGAGAAAAGCCATCTGAGTCATTGTGTCCAGCTCTGCACCCAAAAATGTTATCCTTTGGGATGGCACTAGTCTTGACTTCTGGATGTTGACCGTGTATCCCAAGGCTTGTAACAGTTGTATGACATAGGCCAAATCCTTTATTATGTGTCTTGTTGTCTGCTTGTATTAGGCAGTCGTCCAGGTATGGGTAGATTTGAATTCCCTGAAGCCTGCAATGTGCAATTACTGATGCCAGGCATTTCGTGAATACTCTGGGCGCAGTAGATAAGCCAAAGGGCAATGCTGAGAATTGATAATGCTCTGATCCTGCAAGAAATCTGAGGTGTCTTCTGCAATCTGGTCGTATAGGGACATGCAGGTATGCCTCTCCTTGAGATCTAGAGTCACCAGCCAAGACTCCTTGCCCAACATGGGAAGAAGTTGCTGAAGGGTCAGCATTTTGAATTTTGGTACAATGAGATATGGGTTTAGTGCGGACAAGTCGAGAATAGGCCTCCATTGAGTTTCTTTTCTTGGTACAAGGAATAGTCTGGAGTAAAATCCTTGGCCTTGTTCCATAGATGGTACCCTTTCTATTGCTCTCATCCTTAGTAAGTTGGAGATTTGTTTTAGAGCCTCTGTCTTCTGGCTTGGCATGCCTCTCCTTTTTGGAGAAGTGTGGAAGTGAAACCTGCAGCCTTTGTCTATTGTTTGCAATGTCCATTTGTCTCCTGTAATGCAATGCCAGTTTTTTGAAAATAAAGCTAACTTGCCACCCAAGGGCGCTTCCAGTTGCTCCCTGGTAGGCGGAGTCAGAGCCAAGTCATTGTGTCTGTCCGGTGGAAGTGGTTGTAGTCGCAGCTGTGGCGGTACTCCTCTGGTTGGCAGGTTGCCACTGACGACCCCTGTAGGCACCCCTAGATTGCCCTCTGCCTCTTGGGTGTCTATTTCTGCCTCTCTGTGCTCTGGAGGTGTCTGGAAAGGACCAATTTTTTGAAGGCCAGTTTCTACTGAACCTCGGAGGTTGGACCTGTAGAAAATCCTTGACTGTTTGCACAGATTTAGCTTTTTCTTCCACTTTCTTTAGAATCTCCTGTACAGGGGAGCCAAATAAATGTTTCTCCATAGGGGCATCCAGGAGTTTAGACTTGACATGGTCAGGCAAGGATTGCTCTTTTAGCCAGGCATGCCTTCGAATCACTGCTCCAGTCATAGCTGATCTAAATGAAGCCTCCAGTGCATCATAGCCACATTTTAAGAAATGGTTACTGACCTGCTGAGAGTTGTGTACCAAATCCTGAAGGGACTTGCGTCTAAAGGTTCAGGAGAGGATAGTTTCTTATTCAGCTGATCTAACAAAAATTCCTGGTACTGTATCATATGGAATTGACAGTTTAAAGCCCTGGCAGAAAGAGTAGCAGATGTATAAACCTTTTTTCCCCATCTCTCTAATGCTCTTGACTCTCTTTCAGAGGGAAGGGGGTTTTTGGCAGTGGCAGCTACAACGCCCTTTGGGCCCTGAGAAATAGTTTCTGGGTCTGCAGCATGGGCCTTACACAAGTGGGAATGAGAATCCAGGACCCTGTAATATCTGTCGGGTTTGGCAGGGGCCGGGGGGAAGAGAATCAGGGGCAGAACTGGCATCATTGTATGCATCATCAACAACTGATAGTACTGGTGGCATGGCTAAAGGCCTATGCTGTGGCAAGTGTAAAAAAGTCCTTAGCCTTTTCCTAGAATCAGAAAAATCCTGACCCTGCCATTGGAAGTGCTCCCTCATTGAGTGGAAAGTTTCCCCACAGGAAATTTCTTCTGGGGGGGAGGCAGAAGGAATAGAGTCTTCTGCATCCGAATCCTCATAAGGTGAGTATGGTCCTTCCTGATGGTCTGATGCATCTGGTCCATCTGAGGAATAATCAGAGGAGAGAGGTTCAGGGGGTTCAGTCCTAGGCCTTTAGTCCGGGGGAGGTTGTGAGGCCCTGTCTGGGTGAGGTTGGGATCCCCTGATTAGAGATACAAGGTCCTCAGCAAGGCTGAGAATCTGAGAACTAGAGGAGGGTCTCAGAGGAAGCTTTTGTTGGTAAGGCCTTGGAAATTTTAGCTGCTTTAGCCCTGGAGAAGGCCTTAACAGACATGGAGGCAGGGGGTCTAGCTGCCCCACGTGCAGGAGTAGAGATGTCCAACGGAATGGTGTCGGACAATTCTTGTGCGCCTGCTTCTTCGGTAGGAATTTCTGTAGCCGACTCAGCCGGGGCCTCTCTGGCCTCGGTTGTCGGAGGCAAGTTTTCGGCAGAAGGAAGAACCGAGGACTCTGTTTCAGCCGAAACAGAGACACGGCAGGCCTAACCGTGGTTTCAGCCAAACTGTGGGCCGCGAATATCGGTCCTTTTCCTTGCGTTTTTTGGCTAAATGTGTAGTGGGAGTCTCCGACGACATTTTATATGCAAAAGCGGGACCAAAAAACTACTCAGCAAACTCCGTCCGATGTCCAAGTGTCCATCGGTTGAAGGAAGCACAGGCTAGACAAGCTGATACGTCGTGGTCTGGGCCTAAGCAAGGAAGACAATAAGAGTGGAAATCCTTATGAGGTATTTGTTTCCCACAAGTTAAAAAATTATTTACTTTGACATCGGCTGAGGCAAGAAAGAGTCCCCAACGGGGTACTTAGCTTTTTTAGAAGTCTTTGGTAGCTGAAATCTCTGGATCTGACCGACCGACACTTGCGAACAGCTTCTGCTTTGGGCACTGCGCGGCAAGAAAGACTGAGGAAAATGGCGTCGGCTGATGTCTTTATACCCAAGAAGCTATGACGTCGGGTGAAGTGCGACATCAGCAGAGGTCAGACCCAGACTTTGGAATCCGGCCGACCGAAGGGCTGCCTGAGGCAGGACAACCCATATGTTATGACTGCAGATGCATCCTTGAAGGACATCCTGGACTGCAGCTGTATTAGCACTCCAACATCTACATTTATGGTAGGTACAAAACTGTACTATGTTCATCATGCATACAGCTGCAGTCATAACAGATGCGTAGAATACCAAAGCTAAAAAAGGGGTGGTAGGCACTAGGTGGAACTAGGAGGAGCCATGATGCCCTGCAAAACTGCAGTGACAAAACCTGCTCTAGATTTGGAGTATAAAGGCAGGTGATAGTACTTGGAGAAAGTATGCACAGAACTCTAAGTGGCATCTTCCAAAACATCTTTGGTAGGAACCCCCCTGAGGAAAGCTGCAGAGGTAGCTGTGGCCCTTGCGGAGTGAGACCTGATGCCTGCAGGTACAGTTTTACCATGAAGAGAGTAACAAAAGCGTATGCAGTGGGCTATCCATTTTGAGATTGTCTGTTTGGAAATAGGCTTCCCTTGAGCCCCTGTAGCATAAGACACAGAGTTGCTCTGATTTTCTGAAAGGCTTTGTTCTGTCCAAATAAGAACGTAGTTGTCTGTGAATGTCCAATGAATGTAGTAGTCTTTCCCCTTTGTTTTGAGGATTGGGGTAAAAGGTAGGCAAGTGGATAGCCTGATTCAAGGCTAGCCTGGATACTACCTTTGGCATAAAGGAAGGATTGGTTCGTAAGGAAACTCTGTCCTGATGGAAAATGACGAAAGGCTACACAGCCATGAGGGCTTGTAGTTCCGAAACCCTGCGAGCTGAGGTGATAGCCAGCAGGAAGGCCGTTTTCCAGGACAAATATTGCAGTTCTGTTGACGCAGCTGGCTCAAAAGGAGGCAAAGTCAGTTTCTCTAGAATGAAATTGAGATCCCAAGCAGGTACTGGTGGTTTCCTTGGGGGGTTTTATATTCTTAGCCCCTCTGAGGAACTGCCTTAAGAGGGGGTGAGAGAATAAAGGAGGATCAGTGTTGTATTCTGCAGAAATGGCTGAGGCATGGATTTTGATGGAAGAGAATAAAAGTCCACTGCTTAGCATCTCAGCTAGGTACTGTAATATTTGAGGTAAATTCAGTATTCCAGGGTTCTGGCCCTTTTTCTCATTCCAAGCACAAAACCGTTTCCATTTGGCGGAGTAGGCTTTTCTAGTAGAAGGTCTTCTGGCCTCCAAAATGACATCCTGTACCTCTTTGGAGAGTAGGGTCTGTTGTGATTTCAAGGAATCTTCCATGCGGCTAGATTGAGTGTTTTCAGCTGACTGAAGAGTTTTGAAGTTGTGCTGAGTCAGTAGAAGAGGCATTAGAGGCAGGATCCATGGTGGGGAATGCGTTGGGCTCCTCAGGAGTGGGTACCAGTGTTGCCTTGGCCAGTCTGGAGCGATGAGAATCATCTTTGGTCTGTCTGCTCTGGTTTTTAATAGAACTTTGGGCAGCAGAGGAAGAGGTGGAAAGGCATATACTGTCATTGTTGTCCAACTGAAAGAGTGCGTCCACTTTCCAGGCCTGTGGATGAAAGGTCCTTGAGCAAAATTTTGCCAATTGGTGATTTCTGTGGGAGGCAAAGAGATCTAGGTCTGGCCTTCCCCATGCTTGAATTATCTTTGAAAAAACTTGAGGCTGCAACTTCCATTCGTGTGGATCTGTCATTTCTGCTTAGGTTGTCTGCCAGCGTGTTTTCCTTGCCTGGCAGGAACTGTGCTTGAAGCTAGATTTGCAATTCCAGAGCCATGTTCCAAAGAGACATGGCTAGCCTGCATAGGGGGTATGAGTGGGTTCCTCCCTGTTTATGTGCCACACTACTGTGGTGTTGTCTGTCCTTATCAATAGCTGGCCTGGATGTATCGGGTCTTTGAAAGCTATAGTAGCATTTATTACTGCTAGCATTTCCTTTTGATTGATGTGTAGGGTGCTTTTCCTTTTGGGACCATCTGCCCTGAATGCACCGATCTGTCATGTGCACCCCCCAGGCGTAATCAGAGACGTCTGTTGTGATGGTTTGACTTGCTTGAGGCTTGCAGAATGGGAGACCTGCTTGAGCCCACCACAGAAATTCCTTTTGAAGACATGGAATTAGTGGTATTATTGTTTCCAAGCTGTGGCTGTGCTGAGACAATAGGTTTTTCAGGTACCATTGAAGTTTCCTCATATGCAGCTTTGCACATGGGATTAGTAGGATGCAAGATGCCATGAATCCCAGAGCCTGCAGGATTTTCCTTGCAGTCAGCCTGGTGAAAGTTGCCAGTTTTCTGAAGTATTGAGTTAGTTGCCCTCATTTCTCTGGCGTGAGGTAGGCCATCTGGGTGTTTGTATCCAAGTTGGCGCCCAGGAAAATTATTGTTTGAGAGGTAATTAGCCTTGATTTCTTTCTTGACTGTATATCCCAGGGAATTCAACAACCTTATTACAAAAGCCAGATTTTTCAGTAGTATGTGCTTACTGTCTGCTTGGATCAGGCAGTCGTCCAAATATGGGTATATTTGTATCCCTTGCAGTCTGCAGTAGGCAATTACTGATGCCAGGTATTTCGTGAACACTCTGGGCGCAGTAGATAAGCCAAAGGGCAATGCAGAGAATTGATAATGTGTTGAACCTGCAAGAAATCTGAGGTATCTTCTGCAATCTTGTCTGATTGGGACATGCAGGTATGCCTCCTTGAGGTCCAATGTTACCAGCCAAGACTCCTTGCCCAGCATGGGAAGAAGCTGCTGCAATGTGAGCATCTTGAATTATGGCACGAGTAAAAATGTTTAGGATGGATAGGTCCAAAATAGGTCTCCAATCTTTGCCCTTCCTTGGTACCAGGAATAGTCTGGAATAAAAACCTTGACCCTGTTCTTGTGCAGGTACCTCTTGAATAGCTTTCATGTTCATGAGGTCTGAAATTTGTTTTTGTGCCTCTGCCCTGATTGTGTGGCAGGTTTGGCATGCCTCTCATTTTTGAAAGGGTGTGAAAGTGGAATCTGTAGCCTCTGTCTATAATGTCCAGGATCCATTTGTCTTGTGACAATGCCAATTTTTCGAAAATAATGCCAGTTTTCCGCCTAAAGGTGCTGCCATTTGAGCCTTGCTTGGCATGCAAAGGGGAAAGTCATTGGTTCTGCTTTCTGAATGGCTGTGAACTATCCTCACTACCTCTTTGGGTAGGTGCTTGCCATTGTCTGCCTCTAAACGATCCTTGAGATTGCCCTCTACCCCTCGGGCGCCTGTATCTACCTCTTTGGGGTCTGTCCGTGGCTGGAAAGGACCAATATTTTGAAGGCCAATTTCTACTGAAACGTGGAGGCTGTACCTGTAGGAAATCTTTCACTGTTTGCATTGATTTTGCCTTTTCCTCCATTTTCTGTAATACCTCCTCAGCTTTAACACGAAACAATACATCTTTTTGCAGAGGTGCATCCAGTAATTTAGCTTTGACATGATCTGGTAAGGTTTGCTCTTTGAGCCAAGCAAGTCTACGTATGACTGATCCTGTAACAGCAGCTCTACATGAGGCCTCTAACGCATCAAAACCACATTGCAGGGTATGTTTACCTATTTGTTCTGCACTATGTATCAAATCCTGCAACTCCTTTAAATCTGGTTGTTCAGGTTGTGACATTTTGCTTCTCAACTGTGATAACAGAAACTGTTGGTACTTTAACATATGGAACTGGCAGTTTAACGCCCTCATGGATAAGGTGGCAGAGGTGTATACCTTTTTCCCCCACCTTTCTAAAGCTCTGGAATCCCTCTCTGAAGGTAAAGGATTTTTAGCAGTGGAGGCCTTAATTCCCTTGGGGCCCTGTGAGATAGTTTCTGGGTCAGCCGCATGGCTTTTGTATAGGAATTGGTGTGAGTCAGGAACTCGGTAATACCTGTCAGGCTTGACTGGGGCTGGAGGTAAAGAGTCTGGGTTAAGGCAGGTCTCAGAATACACATCATCAAGGATATCTAAGACAGGGGGTACAGCCAGAGGCCTGTGCTGAGGGAGCAAGAGAAAATCCCTAAGCCTTTTCTTGGAGTCAGAGTACTCTTGACCTTCCCAGTGGAAGTGTTCCCTCAAGGTATGCAAGGTTCCCCCAAAAGAGTAATCCTCAAGGGGGGGGGGGGAGAGACAGAGGGAATGCACTTCTCTGCATCAGAATCTTCAAAAGGGGAGTATGAATGTTCCTGGTCATCAGAATGTTCTGAAATAATGGAAGCCTGGTCCGAGGAGGGGGATTCTTCCTCCACTCTGGTTCTTTTTTCCGGGGGGGGGTGAGAACCCCTGATAAGAGAAATTAAGTCCTCAGCCATTTTGAGCATCTGCTTTTTAGGCATGGGGCCTTGAGAAGGGCCCTGTGAGGTTTGTTTTTTTAGAATGCATGGCTGTCTTGCACTTAGTGAAAGCCTTGATGGAAAAAGAAGAGGAAGGCCTGAAGACACCTTGAGAGGAGGCAGACCTGTCTAAACTCTGAGTTTCACCGCCAAGAGTGGCTTCGGTATCTGTAGTCGGGGTGTGGGCCGAAGAGCCTGCGACCTCGGGTACAGAAGACACAGCCAATGAAGTGTCGTCGGTAGTCAGGGGCTGCGTAGGCGGCTCGCTGAGAACCGGACCACCTGTAATCAGCTTTGGCGTGGTGTCGGTAGAGGCCACGGACCTCGTGTGTCGGTCCTTATCTTTGCGTCTTTTAGTCAAAACTGGAGTCAGAGTATCCGACGACATTATGTAGTTAAAAGTTTTGCCAAAAAAGTGCTGGGCGAACTCCGCCCGACACTTAATGGTGCGTTTGTTGAATGTAGCACAAAAATGGCAGGCCGAGACGTCGTGGTCTGGGCCTAAGCAAGGAATGCAGAGGGAATGAAAATCCTTATGCGGTATTTGCTTCCCACATGAAATACAATTATTAACTTTGTCTGACATCGGTCTGACGCAAGAAAAGTTTCCCTAACAGGGTACTTAGCTTTCAAGAAGACTTCGGTTGCAGATATTCGTAATCTCAGGAGCTGGCCGACCGGCACTTGCGAACTGCTTCTGCTTCGGGCACCGCTCGGCAAGAAAGACTGAAGAAAATGGCGTCGGCTGGTTTTTATACCCCTGTCGCACTGACATCAGGGAAGAAGTGACGACAACCGACGCCAGACCTAGACTTAGGAATTCGGCCGACCGAGGACCCGCCTGACGGCAGGAAAACCCATCTGTTATGACTGCAGCTGTATGCACGATGAACATCAGCTTTACCACAAGCTAAATGGGAATGTACTAAAACCATCTGAAAATGATATGCTTACTGTTTTTTCCCTTTCTGCATAGGAGAAAACAGCTAAGGCTTTCTTTGATTCAGTGGAAATATTCTCAGTTGTCTGTGTACATCAACAGAAAGGAAGCATCTTTTCATCTGCTCTTTGGCTTAGGAAAGAAAGCGGACGCATTAATGCCTTGGTTGGTAGACCGCTCAGAAGCCATCCTAGGCATGGACTGGTATGAAGGGATACTGTGTTCTGGTGAAAGACCAAGGGACTCTGCATATTACAGCTTAGAGAGTAGACATTCTCCCAGCAGTGGCAGCAGCCACCAATAACAGTGTTCCAAATTAGAAACCAGAGAGTAGGTCAAACAGCTGTTTCAAAAGAGGCCATGTCTATTTTGTAAATTGTTACAATCCCATGTTGGAGGAGGAAAATCCCTATATGGTCTAAGACAGAGGATCACTTTTTGAAATTAACAAAAGATCTGGAGCTAAAGAGTGAAAATTTACTTATTTACTAAACATGTTGACCAGGAAAGTGCCTGGGTACAATACAGAAGCCTACGGGAGAAAACCTACAAAGTGGCGAGCCAGCCGGTGATTTTACAATGACAGATGTATCATGTATAACTCAGCCCGTTTAGCAAAAATCATACAGCAGGTCCAGAACAGTTGTATGCCTTATTTGGGTCAAGGATCTTCGAATGGCACCAGAGTGAAGATTTCTTCCATTCAGCTAGGTAGGATATGTTTCACGTTTGGTTCCCAGCTGCCAATTTTCACAATGCCTTCAGAATACGTGTGCCTAACTGAAATCAATGTATAATCATCCAAACTGTCGCCCTTAAAGTGTCCAGGGAGGGGGTAGTAACAGAGATCCTTTGAGTAAGGATGTCCGAACACGGAGGCAGTGCTTTCCATTTTTCTCTTGCAAGATTGTTCAGTAGAGGGAATTGGTGTTCTTGGCCAAATGGATGCCATCAGAATCGTTTCCTTTTCCTCCTTTGAGTACAACACTGGGGATAAGAGTATTTGGAAGCAATGACTACAGAAAGACTTGTCCAATTAAAGACTAAATCTATTTTTCCATGCTTCTTCCCTATGGCAGTACTTTCACGGGCCTACTCGGATAAGACACAAACAAATCTATTTCTGGTAATCCACATCCTGGTTAGATCCTGAAAGACACCCCTCTTTAGCATTGCCAGCTGAGGCAAAATCTGCCAGCCACAAAATCTGTTGAGCATATGCAGGTTGCAATTAATGTAAAGCCCCTTCTCAGGGCATCCCCTGGCATGCAAGGCCAGCTTGCATATGAGGCACGTTTCTCCCAGTCAATGTAACAAGTGGAATTGTCTGTTCTTACCTGGAGAACCTCCTCCCTTAAGATAAAGGTGAAAGCCTTCAGAGCTACATGACCACCATCTCCTCTTATTGTGTGCCTTCTCCCATGATTCCTGAACTTTAACTCCTACATAAACCGCCGACCCAAACTAGGGCAGAAGAATCAGTGGTGAGGGACATCATGGGCTGGCGCTCTTTAAAGAGTACAACCTATTGTTCTAGTTGTAGTTATACCTACCATGACAGCTCATCTCTAATGTATGGGAGGAATGACATGCTGGTCTCCAACAAAAATATGGCACCACCTATTTCTAAAGCATCACTAAAGCTTCCTCATGTGCAGGCTAAGTGCCACCATTAGGATGCTATGAAACTCAACCTGACTGAAACAGTCTTCTGATGCAAAATGTTTTGAAAGTATAGTTTTATGGACCACAGAAGAGATAATTGCCCAGAACACTAAGCAACATGTTTACCAAGGGTCTAGAACAGAATGGTCCACCACCATGCACGATTCTGAATAGCTGAACCTGTAGCTACTGCCCCATGTGAGGCACCCACTACATCACAACCACATCAGAGCACAGGCTATGGCTGATGCCATGAGGCCCAGAATCTGGTACTTGACCCTTTTTTGGTCAAGTATTCCTGGAGACCCAGATATTCTTCATACTGTCTTCTGGGTGAAACAGGCACAACAGAGGCTTGCTAGTGGTGTACTCAGGGGAATAAAAGTTTAGTGTTTGCAACTATGGATGCAATATTTGTCCCTCCTGAGAAATCAGGGTAGGAAGTCTGGTGAAGGGGCCAGGGTGGCACTGTCAGACTGTGTAAGAGGGGGGTACCAGTGCTGGCGTGGCCAGTCTGGGGCAATACGAATTGCCCTTGGCCTGTCCTGTTTGATCTTGAGTAGTACTTGAGAGGAGGGGCACAGGGGGCAAGGCATAAATTGAGGTTCTCAATGGAAGGATAGGGCATCCACCATCCAGGCCCTGCTGTGAGGGTTTCTGGTGCAGAATTTGCTCAACTGGTGGTTCTCGAGGGAGGCAAAGAGGTCCTTCTCCGGTGTCCCCCCATCTCTGGATTAGAAGTTTGAATGAGTTGGGCTCCAATTTCTACTTGTGTGGGTCTAGTAGATTTTTGCTCAATTCGTCTGCCAGTGAATTTTGTTTCCTGGCAGGAAGTGGGCTTGTAGGTGCACTTGGTTGCTCAAGACAGTGTGCCACAGGGCCATGGCTAACCTGCAGAGTGGGTAAGAATGGGTTCCCCCCCTGCTTGTTTATGTACCACATAACTGTGGTGTTCTGTCTTTATCTGGAGCTGTACTGGAAAGATTTGGTATTTGAAGGTTGTCTGAGCATTCTGTACAGCTAGCATCTCTTTTTGATCGATATGCAGCTAGCATCTCTTTTTGATCGATATGCAGCTAGCATCTCTTTTTGACTGATATGCAGGAGAATTTGTCCTGGGCTCCATTTGCTCTGAATACACTTGCCTGCCATGTGAGCCCCCCATGCATAGTCTGATGTGTCTTATCAGGGTTTGGGCAGCGAGGGGTTGAATGAAAGGCAGTCCCTTGTTGTGGTTGCATGCTTCTGCCCACCAAAGGAACTCTGCCCATAGACAAGGTACGACAGGAATCCCTGTTTCCAGGTCCTGAGAATGTTGACACCAGAGACTTAAGTATCCTCACATGCAGTCTTGTACATGGAATTAGTAGAATGCATGAGGCCATGAACCCTAGGGCTTGCAGTATTTTCCTTGCAGATAGCTGGGTTTTGGCGGCCATTAGTCTGAAGTAGTTTGTCAAATAGACCTGCTTTCCTGGAGCGAGATTCATCTGGGAAGTTGTGCTCAAGCTTGCTCCCAGGAATACAATATTTTGACTGGGCACCAGTTGCGATTTCTTTTCGTTGATGGCGTACCCCAGAGAAGTTAGGAGTCTTTTTACAAATGCCAGGTGCTGAAGTCCACCTGAATCAGGCAATCGTCCAAGTAAAGGTAAATTTGAATATTTCTCTGCCTGCAGTATGCAATGGCTGGAGCCACTTTGTGAATACTCTAGGCACAGTGAACAAGCCAAAGGGAAGTGCAGAGAACTGATGTGCATAGAGATGCCATGAAACATACATATTTCCTGCAAGACTCCCTTATGGGGATGTGCAGATGAGCTTCTTTTAAGTCTAGGGTGACTAACCAGGCATCCTTGGCTAGCAGTGGGAGAAGCTGCTGCAGTATAAGCATTTTTAATTTTGGGACCACGAGAAAGGTAATGAGAATTGAGAGATCCAGGAAAGGGTGCCAGAGCCCTCTTTTCTGGGCACCAGGAACAGTCTGGTGTAGAAACTCTGTCCACTTTGTTCTACTGGAACAGGTTGAATAGCCCTGATATTGAGAAGGGAGAGTACTTGCTTTTGAGTCTCTGCCCACTGGTTTGGGGGACGGTTTGGCAACCCACTTGGGGTTGGCAGTGAATGGAAGTAGAATCTGTATCCCTGGGATACAATGTTTAGAACCCATCAGTCCTAAGTAATGGACATCGTTTTTTGCATGAAGGGCCAGTTTTCCTCCTAGGGGAGCAAGTAATTGGGCATGGCTGGGAAGGAGAATAGTAAAGTTACTGTGAACTTTTTCCATAAGGGGGTGACTTATCACTCCCTGTTTTTGAGGTGGGAGCACTCCATTGCTTAGATCTCTGCATACCCCGAGACTCCAGTCTTGGTCTGTTTCCCCTGGGTTTGGGCTGAGAAGGCCTGGGAGGGACTGGAAAGGACCAGTTTTTAGAAGGCCAATGCCTATTGAATCTAAGTGGCTGCACCTGTAAGAAATCTTTGACAGTTTGCATAAATTTAGCTTTTTCCTCCATCTTTTTAAGAACTTCTGCTTTGGTGCCAAACGGTCTTGATTAAAAGGAGCGTCTAGTAATTTACTTTGACATAATCTGGCAAGATTTGTTCCTTCAGCCAAGCATGCCTTTTCAGTACAGACCCAGTGACTGCAGCCCTGCAAGATGCTTCCAAGGCATCAAAACCACACTGCAAAGTAGGTTTAATGCATTCTGCAAACCAAGTTAGTAACTCTTGTAAATCTTTATTTTCTGTACAATCTGCAAGTAGCACCATTTTTTAATTAGTTCCATAATATGTTGCTGGTACTTCAACATGTGAAACTGGCAATTCAAAGTTCTGATGGCAAGAGTTGCAGAGGTATATACCTTCTTACCCAATCTGTCTAAAGCTGTTGAATCCCTGTCTGAAGTGGTAGGGTTTTTGGCTGTAGTAGCCTTAATGCCTTCAGGTCCCTGGGAAATGGTCTCTGGATCCGCAGTAGGATTCTTACAGAAATGTGAGAATCAGGTACTCTGTAGTACCGGTCAGGTTTTCTAGGGGCCATTGGTAAAGTGTCAGGAGTAAGACTGTATTCCATGAAGACATCTACAATATACAGGACAGGAGGTATAGCTAGAGGCCTGTGCTGAGGCAACTCTAAAAATTCTTGTGTCTCTTTTTGGACTGAGAATAGTCCTGGCATTCCAGCAAAAATGCTCTCAAAGTATGCAAGGTTTCACCAAAAGAAAAATCCTCTGAAGGGGAGGCAGAGGGGATGGATTCCTCTGCAACTGAATCCTCACAGGTTAAGGGTAAGTCCTGGGTATTAGAAAGGTCACAGTCATCGGACTCCTGGTCTGTAGAATCAGAAGGGAACTCAATTCTTTGTCTTTTAGCAGGGGAAGGCTGGCTTCCCCTAATTAGAGTAATAAGGTCTTCAGCCATTCTAAGCATTTATTTTTGTGGCATGGAAACTTAAGCATGCACTTTGGTAGTCTGTTTTCTAGGTGTAATGTGAACTCTGGGCCTGAGAAACTCGGGTAGTTTTAGCTAAAAACAAAGTTGTCTGTTTAATACAAACATCGGTAGGTCGGAATACACCCTCAGAAGCCAGTGCCTGCACAGCAGCTCCGGACTCATCCAAGGTAGAGACATCCGCAGGTTTCATAGTCGAAGCATCTCGCGGCATACCGGACTCTGAATGGGTCTAAGCAGAGATCTGTAGAAGCGGGCATCGGGCTGCAAAGGCACCTCACTGACTACCGGCGGACTGGCGACTAGCTTAATGGAAGTGTTGGCAGTTTTGGACCTATGCGGCCTCTATCTTTACGTTTTTAGGAAGATCAGTAGGCGGATGGCTGATCAAAGCCATTTCGGAAAATGGAGAGTGCGTGCGAAAGAATTTAGCGACAAAGATAGTCCGATGACGAATGGTTCAGGTGTTAAACAAGGCACAAGACAGACAGTGAGGGACGTCGTGGTCTGGGCCTAAACAGGTGACGCAGTAAGAATGAAAATCTCACAGTTACTTGCTTTCCACAGGCAAGACCATTGTTAACTTTTTCTGACATCAGAGCAAGAAAAAGGGATCCCCAACGAGGTACTTACCTTTGAAACTCAAAAAACGAAAATTTCAGGAAGCGGCTGACCGGCACTTGCAAACTGCTTCAGGCTCCTCCACGGCAAGAAAGACTGGTGTAATGGCATTGGCTGCATGTTTTATACCCCTGACGACCTGACATCATGGAAGAGGTGACAGCATCAAGGCAGAAATCCCAAGACTCTGGTATTTGGACCAAATGAGGGCTACCTGCAGGCAGATAACTTGTGTGATGACTGCAACAGTGAAACACTAAGAACATCTACAGTAAAGATAATCTCATAGGAGGGATTTCTCTGTACCTCTAAAATGACACCAGGGAGGCAAAATCATTGACCAAAACAAAAACATGTTACCCATGGCAGATCCCTTTTCAGGCAACTTTGAGCTATAAAAAAGTATTAGAAAAACAGCCACTTGCTTTGATACAGTAAACAGTAAGATATGCTTGAAAAATGTAAATTTTCAGTTTTTGGGCGCTACTGTTGAAAATTTACTCCAGAAGAGTACTTTAAAGCCCAGCCTTGAAGCAGCACTGACATAAATCATCCCTCAAACCCCACAAGACCTGAGTAATTAAACTGCAAGAAAATTAACAGTTGGCATCATAATCATTCCTTTTACAAATCTCTCCAGGAGCTCTTCAGCATTTAGGGCATGTGGGAAATGCTCCAAGGCTTTGAATACTGACCAGTTGTCACAGTGGCAAGATATAAACCATGCAGCTTTTACTACTGCAGCATACTGATGCCAAAGCCAAGACTCAGACCTGCATGAGGCAAAAGACCATATAGGGATACAAATGAAATTACTGGAGCTGCATACACTAAAACACTCTGGGTGCAGTAAACAAGTTAAATGGCAATGTGACTGGGTAGTAAGCACTCTGCTTTAAATTTTATGAACCGTCTTTGATTTGGGAATGTTGCACTTTACAGGACAGCTTATCTGCACATCATGAGGATTTCTGGGAGAATAAACGGCAAAAGCATTTTGCTACAACTATCGCAAACTCTAGTGTTAAGAAACCTTGCACAATCTTGACAGGTCTAGAAGGAGTCTCCAGGGCCCTTCCTTACATGAGGCTAGAAAAAGTCTAAGAATCCTGCTCCTTTTTCTGAGACTGCCTATTTCACAAGGTTTTCTACCTGCAAGGGCATCAGACATTGCTGGCTTCTGGGATGGCTGAAGCTCTTTATGACCTCCTGCATAATGGACTTCCCACTGGTCTACAAAAGGTCAGCCTTCCTCTTTATTCTGGACTGGGGTATGAAAGCACGACAGCCTGGAAGTGGGAAGGGCTGAAGGCGCACTTTCAAGTCGCAACTTTTCCCCCGCGTCTAATTTTAACTGCAAGCCTGCCAATGCCATCTATCCTTCCCTTTTTGAACTTTACTCTTTTTGGGAAAAGTCAGATTTATTCTGGTAGTATTTGAAAAGTCTAGGTGGTAGGGAATTAAAAATGGCCCTCTATGGCCTGCACAGCCATCCCCTTCTCCACTCTGACCACCTTTGCTATGTACTGGGGTGCAATATCCCTGGGAGTAGCAGCCAAGCCAAAAAGCAAGGATGTAAACAGATATGCAAAGTCACCAATTTGAATGACAAAAGAGATCAGAAGGATTCTCAATATCTTACAAGATCAGATAAAGGTACTTTAGTCAGAAAAAAAATAAAAAAAGACTTCCCAGTGGACACTCACCTGTTCTAAGGGCAGGAGCGGGCCAAAAACACCAGGCTATGGACACCAATACTGTGATTTATACACTATACTGCAGGAAAAAAAAATCTCATGACACAAGTGGCTACTGGTTCTCCACTGGTGACATCCCAGAGAAGGGCACCCACCACCCCTGGAAAAGGAAGGGTGCTGAACTAAAATAGACACCCAAACCTCTTGCAGCTCAAGTCCCAGTAGTCAGGACTATTGTAACAATGATTTAAACAGACAATTCTCAAGTGTCATCACTGCTGCAGTTGTACTACAGCTTTCTGCCCTAAGCAGAGTCTGACATCTGGCACGACATTCAGTTGTGCACCCCCTTCCTCCATGGGTGGGTTGACCATCTCACCTCACTGTACACCTAGTTAAGTGGTCTATGCACGTTCTTTGTCCCTCATCAGGTTACTTAGCATAAAATGAGTCCAGTAGCACAGAAAAGGTTCCCCAGGGAAGAGTGACTTGGAGAATTTGGGGCCTCCCAACGAGTCTGGAAAGAACAGGAGAGGGACATGGAATACCGATAAGGATTGTAAAGGAGAATAAGCTGTCAGAGCCCTTAAGCATCCCAAACAGTAGTGGGGATGGAAGGAGGGCAAACAGACTGAAAGTACCAACGCCAACATCTATAATGCAGAACCCATGCTAATATCTACAATTAGTGCAAGTTGCCAACACAAAATTGTATTATGTTGTGCTTATAAGACTACATATAAAATAGAATGAAGAACTGATTTTTCCCTAAGGTCCAAGAAACATACAGGCAATTAAACTGCCTCAATCATAGCTACTTCTGTAATATTTGGTGAGGGAAGTTACTACACAGACTTGCCCTGCCTTTACTAACAGGCATCTCTGCATACTACAGCCTAGATTTCCAAACCTCTCAGGAAGTGCATCTTTCCAGGTTAAAAATTAGAAGGTACTGAAGCAGCTAGTTCAAACAGAGGTATTTTTCATTTCCCCAATACAATTCAAAAGCTAAGACAATGACAACATACTAGAGAACCAGTGGCAGGTCCACCTTTGAGGTGCAGAGTTTACATTTGGTACCAGGAAGATAATCCTTTCCTACAGCTAGACATGATTGTACTTGTGTGATTAGTATACATGTCCCAATATAACATTTGCATCTTTCATGCTGGTAGTTCAGTAAGCATTTCTCCTCTGCTTGCTTGAGCAGGTGGGACAGCCTATGTAGTGTTAGCCAGAAAAGGCCAATCAAATTAAGTCTTGGCTTCTCCTTCAGTTTTGAACTCCCCCTGGGTAGTGAGGGTACTACAGGAAAAGCAGACAGCAACCTACCCAATGCAGTGAAAAATCATCCACTGTCCACAGCAATCTGTTTGGTTCCCGGAGCAAAATGTCTTAGCCATCAGATACTCAGAGAAGCAGAAAGGTGTAGCTTTAGTAATAAAATGACAGTTCTGTGTTGACTTGCTAGTTGCTTTAAGGGGCATGCTGGACTCCACTGCCAGCTCCCAGGCCTGCATGACTGGCCTAAAGATTCCAAGTGCAGCCCCATATTTACATAATGCAGAACTGTGGTACTTTCAGTGATAGCATCCAGTGCTAAAGACTCAAGGCTTTAAGAGTTTCAACAGCCATCACTTTGAAGTACACACATTATTTCCTTTTCCACCCTGGTATTACAGGCAGCATGAACCTAAGGCCCATGTTTTAGGCACTCTAGGCCATGCCTAAGTATCTATGGTCAGGGCCTGATTGGGGATAGGCTGTTGGAAGTGCACTCTTTCCTTCCCTTGAAATTGATTTATCCATTTTAGTTCCCTAATACAAGGTACAACTGGCATAGCTGATCTGCCATACTGATCCAGAAAGCACCAAGTACCGTTTACAAACTACAGCAGTTTCCTTATAAGCATCTTGTCACTGGCTCCACCAAAATGGAAAATGCCATGTGACATAGCACTTTCATGAGCTGCCTGGCTGTTAAAATGCCTCTTCTAGTACGTCCTGCAGAAAGCAACCAGGGAGTCTGCCTTTTCCTCAGATAGGTAAGCTCTGTATTTACATTCAGCAGTACCCCAAGGAGGCAGGGCACTGGCTGAATTTCTAGTTGCCGAGGAAAGCAGGCAATTCAGGGTATACTCCAGTGCCCCCTACATCTCCTCTTGGGTATGCACTCAAGGAATTATACAAGTAACATCACTCATCAGGCCAAATCTGTAAAAGTCTGCAGTATCAGTTAAACCAAACTATAATACGCAAAGTGAAAGTGATGGGTCCCCCAACACAACTTAAATACTGCTTGCGCCCTCCAAAAATACAGATAATAGACCCTGCAAATCTGAAATCAAAACTTTTGCCTTGACAAATCTCCAGGCTCAATCTTTCCAGATTACATGGAGCAGGACAAACTGCACTCTTTCTCTACCAGAACGAAAAATGTTCTACAGCTCCACATATCAGAGTCTCTGACAGTAAGCCAACGCTTCTAGTCTTGTGGAACAGGTCACTCTGTGATCTAACCAGAAACTGAAGCTAGAGACCTCTAGGGATAATTCAAACTCACTTGTCCAATGTTATTGACAACCAATGCTAGTAACCAAAGGCCAAACAGTTTCCTATCTTGATGCAAAGAAAGGGGTTAGAATTATGGGGAACAGGCAGGGAGGTATCACGAAAAGGATGCTGGTAGAGTCACAGCTGTTTCCCACTGGGACTTAGGCCCAGGGGACCCTCACACCTATGTCTTCTTGCTACTACACTTCTGTATGGTCATCTTACCTTTGGTAACACCCCCCCCACCCCCAGTCTCCAGTAGTAAAAGGCCTTCCTTGGAGTAGTTTGTTCTGTTTGAATGTGGTGGTGGTGAAATATGTTTCACAACTCCATACCCCAGCCCACCCTGAATGCCCTGAAGTGTTGTAGGAAGGGGGTGTGAAAAACTCATTCTTTAAGTAGGCAACAAGTTGCATTTTCACATTCTTGGCAGAGAACTTGGCCAAGCACTTTGGTCCCTGTTAAGAGGAATGATGTGGTATGGTCACAGCCAAACTGCCCAAAACACACAACTGCAACAATACTCTGAGCAAGAAAAACAAAATCTGCTTTCCCACAGAAACTGAAAGGCCCCGTGCAGTCCACAACTTCAAAACAAATTCCCATGCTTAAAAAACACTTCAGCCCTATACAACATCTTGTGTTTTATTTATGAATCCCCATCCTTCCCTACAGCTGCAATGTAAGCCTTCACTGCACCAGTCCAGAATCCATCTAAAGGTGCAAGGTATTGGGGCTTCCTACCAGTACAAAGTACAGTCAGTTGTGTACACTTACCATAAATGTAGATGTTAAAGTGTGTATTCACTGTTGCAGTCCTTACAAAATGGGTTATCCAATTCCCAGTAGCCCTCAGTCAGCCAGAATACCAAAGTCCTTGGAATAGGATGTTGGCTGCCTTCGGTTTAAACCTGATGTCAGGACGTCAGGTACAAAAGAAGGCAGCCGAAGCCATTTCCTCAGTTTTTCTTGCCTCAACTGTCAGGAGCCCCCAAAAAAAGGTTAGACCAGGAAAATAAAAATCCAATCTGTGCCCAAGGAAAAAAAGGGGGATGGAAGGGGGGGGGTACAGGACTGCAAAAGTGAATACATTCAAACATCTACATTTATGGTAAGTGTGCACATCTTTACTATGTTCATAATGTTTCACTGTTGCAGTCCTTACAGAATGGGGTGATTCCCAAAGCCCAGGGGAAAAAAAAAGGTAGGAGGAACACCCACTGTTTAAGGGTTGGTAAGGATGCCTTGCAACACTGCAGTGGCAAAACCAGCCCTGGACTTGGAAAACAAGGGTAAATTGTAATGTTTACTGAAAGTGTGGACAGAAGTCCGGGTAGCTGCTTCCAGATGTCCCTAGTAGGTACACCCCTTAAAAAAGCTGCTGAGGTAGAAGCTGCTCTAGTAGAATGGGTCCTAATACTCTGTGGAGGAAGCTTGCCATGCTGTAAGTAACAAAAGTGAATACAATGAGCAATCCACTTAGAAACTGTCTGCTTTGAAAACAGCTTTGCCTTGAGCTCCAGGAGCAAAACTGACCAACAACTGATCTCAACTGAACTCAACTCATAAATGGCGAGATTGGGAACCTCCAGTCGCTGGACCCCACACAGTTCGGCTTAGTCAAGGGCAGATCATGCCTCCTGAACCTGGTGGATTTCTTTGAGACAGTTACTCAGGCTATACAAAAGGGAAAGGCGGTACACACGGCTTATCTTGACCTTGCTAAAGCATTTGACACCATTCCCATTCGGGTATTATTGATAAGCTCACCAGCCTGGGCATAAACCCTTACGTCACAAGATGGATCGCAAACTGGCTCTCAGACAGATCCCATAAAGTAAGAGTAGCGGGATCGATGTCTGAATCCAGACCAGTAACTAGTGGTGTTGCCTCAGGGCTCTGTCCTGGGGCCCATCCTGTTTGGCATATACTTCTCAGAAGTACAGGCAAGCACGGAAGGGCTGTGGCTGACAGTTTGCGGACGACTGCAAACTGGGTGCTATAATAGAGTCTCTGGCTGACATGGAGATCCTCCAGAAAGGCCTAAATGAGACTGATGCATGGTGTCAAAGCCATGGTCTCAAGCTAAATGCAATAAAATGCGTAGTAATTCCCTTTGGAAAAAACAAGAGTACCCGCAAACTTCAACATAGGAGGTAACCCCCTGAAATCTGAAGAAATAAGGGATCTAGGGACCCAAGTAGATAGCCAGCTTTCCTTTGATAACCATGTTGCCAAAGTGGTTAGAAAATCCTTCTGTGTGACCCATCTGATCATGAAAGGGTTCGCATCAAGATCTAAGGATGTAATGGTGCCCCTCTACTCTTCCCTCATCAGACCCATTGAGTACAATGCACCAATTAGAATGTACCTGGCTAGACATCTCCAGCAGCTGGAGACCACAGAGGTACCTAACCAAGAGAATTACTGGCCTCAAACAGTTGCCCTATGCAGCATGACTGAAAAAGCTAAGACTGTTCTCTGTTGCATACCGCTTTCTCAGAGGCGATCTGTCTAACGTACAGAGCCATGTCCAACCTAGAATTGAACACGCTCCATCTTAGCAAAACCAAATCTACTCTAGCTACACGCTCTAGGGATATAAATCTAAACACAACAATGAATAGAATATGCTGGAAGGATAGATGCCCTTCGCAGAGACTTCCCTTACTATGGAACAGGGTCCCGATCTACATAAGACAGAGCCCCTTACTATCACTCTTCAAGAGGAACTTTGATGAGTGGATGGGTAACAAAGTTCACACCAGGGATCACACCAACAGCACTACTAGATAGGAGCCAGGGGTACTAGCTGCTAGTACAAGGGTCTAGGGAACTACTAAAGGGGCGGTGAATACCGCACAACATGGCTGGGCTAATATATGTCTTCAGGCAGATAGCTCAGTACCAACCTGCTCAGTACCAACCTATGAACCTATCTGACGTTCGAAAAGGTTTAGTCCTGTCCAGGTAAAATCTAAGCGGTCTATACACATCCAGAGAATGCAGTAACCTTTCTACTTTGAGGATTAGGAAAGAAGGTAGGCAGGTGGATAAGCCTGGTTAAGAGTCAGGCTAAAAACCACTTTAGGCATGAGAGGGATTAGTTTAAGAGAAACCCGATCCACATGGAGGAGGATAAAAGGCTCCACTGCCATTAAGGCCTGCAGCTCAGAAACTCTTCTAGCTGAAGTAATAGCAAAAAGAAAGGCAGTTTTCCAGGAGAGAAAAGTACAATTGTGTACACTTACCATAAATGTAGATGGAGTGTATTCACTGTTGCAGTCATTACATTTGGGTACTCTTCTGGCAGGTTGCCCTCAGTCGGCCTGAATAACAAAGTCTTGGGTCCTGCGTCGGTTGCAGTCTCCTCTTCCATGACGTCAGGGGTATAAAACAGGCAGCAGACGCCATTTTAAATGTTTTTCTTGCCCCAGATGTCAGGTGCCCCCCAAATGGGGAGCACAAATATATATATAAACTGTAAATACATAAATGCACCTTAGAAACATAAAATTTACCCTGAACTAAAAGCAAATACACCACAAAGGCTTTTGAGTACAGTGAAGGAAAGAAAAGGTACAGAATGGGGGATGGTGGGTGGGTAACCCGGACTGCAACAGAATACACTAACATCTACATTTATGGTAAGTGTACACAGCTGTACTATGTTCTTAGTGTTTCACTGTTGCAGTCATTAAATTTGGGTAGAATCACAAAGCTATGGATGAGAGGATGGAACTAAACAGCATTAGGAGCAGCTATAAAGCCCTGCAGGACTGCAGTGGCAAAGCCTGCCCTGGATTTAGAGAAAAGAGGTAAATGATAATGCTTTGTGAACGTATGAACAGAGCTCCAAGTAGCAGCTTATAGAATGTCTTTGGTTGGGACCCCTCTGAGAAAAACTGCTGAAGTAGAGGCAGCCCTGGTGGAATGGGATCTGATCCCCTTGGGCATAGGTTTACCACGGTGCAAATAGCAGAAACGAATGCAGTGGCTTATCCATTTAGAAAAAGTCTGCTTTGATATAGCCTTCCCCTCTGATCCTGCAGCAAATGCTACCAGTAGTTGCTCAGACTTTCTTCGAGATTGTCCCGTTTAAGTAGAATCTTATGTACGTCCAAATAAATGCAGAATCCGCTCCCCCCTTGTTCTGTGCATTTGGGAAAAATGTTGGCAGGTGAACGGTCTGGTTAAGAGCCACACTGGATACTACCTTAGGCATAAAAGGATTGGTCCTGAGGGCCACCCTGTCCGGGTAAAATATAATGAAAGGCTCCACTGCCATGAGAGCCTGTAGTTCTGAAACCCATCTTGCTGTGACTGCCAAAAGAAAAGCTGACAGACCCATGATGACACCAGGAATTATATTTCTGCAGAACCCAAATTTGTTAATGCAAGAAATATTAATTTAAAGGGTTTATTTGAAAGGCAAGGGACTATGAATTCTACCTCTCATGAATTTAAAGTGGGCACGTACAAATGTGGTGCATGCAAACAATGCCCACATATTTTCAACAACAACAATTATTATATTACAGCTAGGAATTTTAAAGTAAAGCCAACTAAGTACTACAACTGTGGTACAAAGGGGTTAGTATACCTTGGCATATGCACAAATTGTTCTAGTTTTTACATTGGCAAGATGGAAAGAACGCTCCGTAAAAGGATATACGAGCATTTATATGAAATCAACAGAAAAAAGGACTCAAATGCTTTTTTTAAACATTCGTTAGTATGTCCAAATATGGCTCTTAAATTTTTGGTATTGGAACAGGTTACGCAGAACCCTAGCGGTGGGGAATGGGAAGCATCACTTGAATACAAAGAATTACTTTGGCAGATCAAGTTAAATGCGACCAAACCCCCAGGGATGAATGATACCATTAGTATTAGGAGTGTTCTAAAAATTAGACTGGCGAGGCTGTAATAGAATAAAACAAAATATTAACAATTTATTTATAGGAATGCATTGGTGTTCAGGTTAATACATGGTTTAGAGGTCAATTTTTAATATGCATATGCACTTTGGTTGTAAACCTACTAGTCATAAGATTGATTTTCCTATTACATGAAGAAAATGTATTAATTTTTATGAACAAGCGCCACATAAAAAGCATATTGGTGGCGTATTAGGCTTAATGATCAATGATCAATATTTTATTACCTTTTAGTGATTAATAGCTTAAATTATTATCTATTTATTATGTATTTGTGGTTTTTAAAGTTTATAATAATAATAATAATAATATTTATTTATTTACCAAGATTTTGTTGTTTGAGATTTTAGAGTTTGTAAGTTACATTATACCAGGTGTTCCTATTAATGAAATGTAATTCTATAAAAGAATAACAATATTTGTTAAGGATTTTCCAGAATACACGATTCACACTTAGGTTACGTAAATGCATAGCAACTTTGAAAAAGTTCTACATAAATAAAATTGTTGGCCAGTTAATTTTAAGACAATGAATGTAGGTACGCATTTATTTTAGTGTTTAATTCATTCTACACTTCAAATATTAATTAATTGTTTAATTATATGTAATTAATTGTTTAATTATATGTAATTAATTAACCGGAAACTCATGCTAGTATTTAAAGTGCAGCACATCCTTCAAAGAAGTATCTTGATAAAGCCTGATATCAGGCAAAAGCGCTTCATTTACTGTGTTTAATATTATGTTTAGCATCGAATAAAAGTTTATTTTAAGGATTATTTGGCTGGATCGATTGGTCGTGGTGTTTTCTTCTTTGAACATTTGGATTTTACTTTGTTTTTCATAAAAGGATTGGTCCTGAGGGCCACCCTGTCTGGGTAAAATATAATGAAAGGCTCCACTGCCATGAGAGCCTGTAGTTCTGAAACCCATCTTGCTGCGACTGCCAAAAGAAAAGCAGTCTTCAAAGATAGAAATTTTATATCCGCAGTACCTGCTGGTTCAAAAGGAGGCGGGGTGAGTTTTTCCAGCACAAAACTGAGGTCCCATGCAGGAGCTGGTGATCTCCTGGGAGCCTTTAAATTTTTGGCCCCTCTAGGAGGCTCTGTGTTGTAATGAGCAGAGATGGCAGAGCATGGATTTTTATTGAAAAAAAAAAAAAAAAAAAAAGATAGGCCCTTGTCAAGCATCTAAGTATTGTAAAATCTGAGGAATACTGGGCTTTGCTGTGTCTATTCCTTGTGCTTGGTTCCAAGCACAGAACCTCTTCCATTTATCAGCATAAGACTTTCTAGTACTAGGCCTTCTGGCTTCCAAAATGACATCCATCACAGGTTTACTGAGAGATATGGTTTGAATAATTAGTTGGCTAGCCATGCTGCAAGATTCATAGTTTGGAGCAGAGTGTACAGAATTCGAAAGTTCTGCTGAGACAGAAGGTGGTGATGTGTTTGAGGAAAGTACCACGGAGGAAGGTGTGACATATTCCTTAGAAGCAGGTACCAGTGCTGGCGAGGCCAGTCCGGAACAACTAGGATCATTCTTGGTTTTTCCTGTCTGACATTTAGTAAGACCTTGGAGAATAGAGGCAGATGGGGAAAGGCATAGACTGACAGGTTTTTCCAGCTGAAGGAGAGAGCATCCACTTTCCATGCTTTTTTGTGAGGAGTTCTTGTGCAGAATTTGTCCAAATGATAGTTTTGGGGAGAAGCAAATAGATCTATGACTGGGCTCCCCCATTTCTGTTAACATGCTGAAGATTTGTGGATCCAGTTTCCATTCGTGCGGGTCCATAAGATTTCTGCTTAGGTTGTCTGCCAGTGTATTTTGCTTTCCTGGCAGGAAATGAGCTTGAAGATGTATTTGGTAAGTCAAGGCTGTGTTCCACAAGGCCATGGCTAGTCTGCAAAGGGGGTAGGAATGTGTACCCACCCTGCTTTACCACATAACTGTAGTGATGTCAGTCTAATCAGTAGTTGTCCTGGATAAAATAAGTCCTTGAAGGCTGTCAGAGCATTCTGAGCAGCTAGCATTTCTTTCTGGTTGATATGCAGATGCTTTTGGTTTGGGCCCCATTTGCCCAAAAAGCATCTCCCTGCCAGGTGGGCTCCCCAAGCACAGTCTGTAGTTAGGGTTTGGGTGGCAGGGGGTAGAGTGAATTACAGTCTCTTGTTTTGGTGACAAGTCTCTGCCCAACAAAGAAACTCCTGTTGTAGGCAGGAAATGAGATGAATCATTGTTTCCAGGCTGTGACAATGTTGACTCAAACATTTTAGGTACCACTGAAGTTTCCTCATATGCAGTCTCGCATATGGAATTAGTAGAATGCAGGATGCCATTAACCCCAAAGCCTGCAGAATGAGTCTTGTAGATAACTGGGTTTTTGTTGCCATTTGTTTGAAGTATGTTGTCAATTGCCTTTGTCTGGCGTGAGATGAGCCATCTGGGCAGTTGTATTCAAGGTTGCACCCAGGAATGTAATTTGAGAGGGTACCAGTTGTGATTTCTTTTCGTTTATGGTGTACCCTAGGCATGCTAGAAGCCTTTATACAAATGCCAGATGTTGAAGAAGAGTGTCCTTGTCCTTTGCTTGAATGAGAATCGTCCAGATAAGGATAAATTTGAATGTTTGTCTGCAGAATGCAATTACTGGTGCCAAGCAAAGAGCCTGGGCGCAGTAGCTATGCCAAAGGGCAGTGCATAGAATTGGCAATGCAAAAAAAAAAACCTGCTTTGAAGCGGAGGTATCTTCTGCATGATTCCCTCATTGGGATATGCAGGTATGCCTCGAGTTACAAACTAAGCATTCTTGCCTAGCATAGGCAGTAGCTGTTGTAAAGTCAGCATTTTGAAATGTCCAGGAACGTGTTCAGAACTGATAAGTCCAGTACTGGACGCCATGAATCGTCTTTTCTGGGTACCAGGAAAAGTCTTGAATAAAATCCTTTTTCCTTTTCTGGTACCAGTTGAATAGCCCCCATATCCATGAGGGACAAGACTTGTTTCTGGGCCTCTGCCCACTGGTTTAGTGGCAGATCCGGCCATCCATTTGGAATTGGCAAATTATGGAAATTAAATCTGTACCCCTGGGATATTATGTTTAATACCCACTTGTCCTGGGTAATTAACTGCCAATTTTGAGCATGAAGGACTAATTTTCCCCCCAAGGGGGCTGCCAAAATATAAGTGCTTGGAGATGGTAGAGACTGTTCACTGTAGGGTTGTGCTTGGTTTCCTCCAGATTTGGAAGTGGAGCCACCCCATTGCTTTGACCTGTAAGAACCCTGTGGATTGATATCTGGAGCCTTTTGAGCGTCTGGGTTTGTCCTGAGTGGCTCTGTTGGACACAGGAAAGGACCAACTTTTAGTAGGCCAGTACCTACTGAACCTGGGTGGCTGCACTTGCAAGAAATCTTTGACAGTTTGCACAGATTTAGCTTTGTCTTCCATTTTCTTTAAAACCTCTTCTGCCTTATTACCAGAGTATCATGCTGCAAAGGGGCATCCAACAATTTAGCCTTAACATGATAAGGCAGATTTTGCTCCTTGAGCCAGGCATGCCTTCTAATCACAGATCCAGTAACGGCGGCCCTACAAGAGGCCTCCAAGGAATCAAAACCACACTGCAAAGTATGCTTTCCAACCTGTTCTGCTGAATGCAATAAATCCTGTAACTATTTTCCACACAATCAGAAATCACCATCATTTTCCGATTCAGTAAGCCCATAACAAGTTGTTGATATTTAAGCACATGAAACTGACAGTTTACAGCCCTGATAGCCATGGTTGCAGACGTATAAACCTTCTTACCCCATATATCTAGCGCCCTGGAATCTCTATCAGAAGGGGTAGGATTTTTGGCTGTAGAAGTCTTAAAGTACAGTTTTGTACCTACCATAAATGTAGATGTTAGAGTGTTCACACTGCTGCAGTCATCACACTTGGGTTATCTGCCGTCAGGCAGTCCCGCAGTCGGCCCGAGTTCCAAAGTCTTGGTCCGGTGTCAGTTGCTGTCGCTTCTTCCCTGACGTCAGTGCGACAGGGGTATAAAAGAGGCAGCAGACGCCATTTTCTTCAGTTTTGCTTGCCCCAGATGTCAGGTGCCCCCAAATAGGAAGGCAATACATAATCCTGAGTAAATTACATAAGTAGAAAACAATAGCTACAGCTGTAAGCAAATACACCATGTAGAAATGCATCTTAGAGATTGTATAAACAGGGAGCTATAGATAAAACCCAGGTAAAAAGAGGGGAAGGTGGGAGGGTAACCTGGACTGCAGCAGTATGAACACTAACATCTACATTTATGGTAGGTACAAAACTGTACTATGGTACTCATGTCACACTGCTGCAGTCATCACACTTGGGTTGAATCCCAAAGCTAAGGCTGGGCGGTTGGTACTAAACAGGGTTTGGAGAAGCTAGTAGGCCCTGAAAAACTGCAGTGGCAAAGCCAGCTCTGGTTTTTGAGTATAGAGGTGTGGTAGTGCTTGGTGAAGGTGTGCATTGAACTCAAGTTGCAGCTTCCAAAATATCCCTGGTTGGTACCCCTCTGAGGAAGGCTGCTGATGTTGCTGTAGCCCTGGTGGAATGAGGCCTAATGTTACCAGGTACAGGTTTCCCATGGTGTGTGTAGCAGAAATGGATACAATGTCTTATCCATTTTGAAATGGTCTGTTTTGATACAGGCTTTCCTAGAGATCCGGCAGCATAGGATACAAAGAGCCGACCAGATTTTCTGAAAACCTTTGTTTTATCCAAGTAGAAACATAATTGCCTGTGAATGTCCAAAGAGTGTAGGAACCTTTCCCCTTTATTCTGGGGGTTTGGATAAAACGTGGGTAAATGAATGGTTTGGTTTAGAGCCACACTGGATACTACCTTTGGCATAAAGGAAGGGTTAGTTCGTAAAAAGACTCTGTTCTTCATGAAAAATGATGAAAGGCTCCACTGCCATTAGGGCCTGTAGCTGAGACTTCGTGCTGAAGTTATTGCTAGCAGCAGGGCAGTTTTCCATGATAAAAATTGTAAATCAGCTGAAAAAGCTGGCTCAAAGGGCAATAATGTAAGTTTTTCCAAAACAAAACGGAGGTCCCAAGTTGGTGCTCTTCGGGGCGGTCTTATGTTCTTAGCCCCTCTGAGGTAGTGTCTTAATAACGGATGTGGAAAAATAGGAGGATCCATGTTGTAATGAGCTGAAATGGCTGAAGCGTGGATCTTTATAGATGAAAAGGAAAGGCCTTTGTGCAACATCTCAGTTAAATATTGCAGAATCTGTGGAATATTTGGGACAAGAAGATTTTGGCCTTCAGCCTGGTTCCAGGCGCAGAATCTTTTCCATTTGTCTGAGTAGGTTCTCCTGGTGCTGGGTCTCCTGGCCTCCAGAATGACATCAATAACAGCTGTAGAGAGAAGTGTTGATTGGTTGTTTAATCTGCCATGCAGCCAGATTTAAAGTCTTGAGCTGGCTGTGAGCTGGCTGTGTAGAATCTGATTGTTTTGCTGAGCCAGCAGGTGAGGAATATGAGGTAAAATCCATGGTGGGCCTTGAGCCATGTTCCTTAATACTGGATACCAGTACTGGCGTGGCCAGTCTGGAGCAATGAGCATCATTTGTGGCCTCTCTAATCTGGCTTTTAGCAGCACCTTTGCCAGAAGAGGCAGTGGAGAAAAGGCATGCACTTAGTGTTTTCCAACTGAATGAGAGGGCGTCCAATTTCCAAGCTAGAGTGTGGTATGTCCTTGTGCAAAACTTTTGCAGTTGGTAGTTTTGGGGGGAGGCAAACAGATCCATGTCTGGGCTCCACCATATCATTGTAAATACTTGTCGGTCTAGTTTCCACTCGTGAGGATCCATAATATTTCTGTTTAGTTTGTCTGCCAATGTATTTTTCTTACCTGGCAGGAATTGTGATTGTAGTTGAACTTGGTAGGTCAGTGCTGTGTTCCACAAGGTCATTGCTTGCCTGCATAGGGGGTAGGAATGTGTACCCCCTTGTTTATGTACCACATCACTGTGGTGTTGTCAGTCTTTATTAGAAGTTGTCTTGGATGTAGGAGGTCCTTGAAAGCTGTTAGGGCATTTTGTATAGGTAGCATCTCTTTTTGATTGATGTGGAGATGCATTTGATCTGCAGACAGTTTGCCCTGAATACACTGTCCTGCCATGTATGCTCCCCAGGCGTAATCCGAAGCATCTGTTGTCATTGTTTGCCTGGTTGTGGCAAGGTGAAAGGCTGACCCTTGTTGAGGTGACATGCCTAAGCCCACCAGAGAAACTCCTGTTGAAGGCAGGGAATTAGTGGTATTATTGCTTCCAAGCTGTGGCTGTGTTGAGTCCATACGCTTTTCAGGTACCACTGTAATTTCCTCATATGCAGTTTGGCATATGGATGCCATGAATCCAAAGGCCTGCAGAATTTTTCTTGCAGGGAGTTGGGTCCTTGCTGCCATCATTTTGTAGTATTGAGTCAGTTGTCCTTGCTTGTCTGGCGTGAGATAAGCCATCTGGGCCTTTGTATTTAAGCTGGCACCCAGGAATATTAAGTATCGTGAGGGCACTAGTTTTGACTTCTTTTCATTTACTGTGTACCCTAGGCAACTTAGTAGGTTTTCTACAAACGCCAGATGTTTTAAAAGAATGTCCTTGATGTCTGCTTGAATAAGGCAGTCGTCCAGGTATGGATACATTTGGATTCCTCTGTCTGCAGTATGCAATTACTGGTGCCAGGCATTTTGTGAAGACCCTGGGCGCAGTAGATAAGCCAAAGGGCAGTGCAGAAAATTGGTAATGAGTTGTACTTACTATAAATCGGAGAGATCTTCTGCAATATTGTCTGATAGGAACATGCAGGTATGCCTCCTTGAGGTCCGTTACTAGCCAAGCCTTCTTGCCCAGCATGGGAAAAAGTTGCTGTAGTGTGAGCATCTTGAATTTGGGTACTTCCAGGTATGTGTTTAGAATTAAAAGTTCCAGAATGGGTCTCCAGGCTTTGTCCTTTTGGGGAACCAGAAAGTCTTGAGCAAAATCCTTGTCCTTGCTCCTGTGTAGGAACCTGTTGAATGACTCATGTCCATGAGTGCTGTAATTTGTCTGAGCCTCTTGCCTGTTGATTTGATGGCAGGTTTGGCATTCCTTTTAGCCTTGGTAAAGTGTGAAAGTTGAACCTGTATCCTTGAGTTACAATATTTAGGACCCATTTGTCTTTTGTGATGATGTGCCAATTGTCTGCAAAAAGTGCTTTTCCTCCCAAGGGAGCTGCCAAGAGTGATTTGCTTGGCAGTCTGAGGGGTAAGTCATTGTTACTGTCTTCTGATAGTTTGAGACCTGTCTCCTCCTTTCTGGGTTGTGGCACCCCATTGTCGTGGCTTGTAGAGCCTTGTGGCTGACCTCTACCCCATGGGCGTCTGTATTTGCCCCTCTGAGGTCTGTAGAATTTGGAAAGGACCAGTTTTTGGTTGGCCAATTTCTGCTGAAACAAGGGGGTTGGACCTGTAAAAAAATCCTTGACCATCTGCATAGATTTTGCCTTATCCTCCACTTTCTTTAAAACCTCTTCTGCTTTCACACCAAATAAAACATCCTGCTGTAAGGGTGTATCCAATAACTTTGCTTTAACATGATCAGGTAAAGTTTGTTCTTTTAACCAAGCATGCCTACGAATGACAGATCCTGTTACAGCTGCTCTGCAAGAAGCTTCCAATGAATCAAATCCACATTGCAAAGTATGTTTTCCCACTTGTTCTGCTGCATGCAACAAATCTTGCATTTCCTTGCAATCAGGCTGCTCTGTATGTGTGCTCAGTTTTTGTTTTAATTGAGACCTCAAATATTGTTATTTCAGCATGTGAAACTGGCAATTTAAGGCCCTCATAGCTAGAGTAGCTGAGGTATATACTTTCTTACTCCATCTGTCTAGTGCTCTAGAATCCCTTTCAGACGGTACAGGATTTTTAGCAATAGAGGCCTTAACCCCTTTGGGACCCTGGGAAATGGTTTCTGGGTCAGCAACAGGGCTTTTATATAGGAATTTATGCGAGTCAGGGACTCTAGTATCGGTCTGGATTGGCTGGTGCAGGAGGTAATGAATCTGGGTTAAGGTTAGATTCTGAAAAAACATCATCCACAATGTCTAACACAGGTGGAATAGCAAGGGGTCTGTGCTGGGGTAGTAAGAGGAACTCTCGGAGCCTTATCTTAGAATCAGAGTAATCCTGGCCTTTCCAGTGGAAATGTTCCCTCATGGTATGTAAGGTTTCCCCAAAAGAGTAGTCTTCTGGGGGAGATGCTGAAGGAATAGACTCTTCAGCATCAGTCTCTTAAGGGGGGGGAAAAAAAAAAAAAAAAAAAAAAGAGTACTCCTGTTCCTCAGAAGAATCTGAGGTAATAGAAACCTGGTCAGAGGAAGCATAGTCCTCCTCCTGTCTAGGCCTTTTGTCAGGCGGGGGATGGGAACTCATGATTAGGGTAATTAAGTCTTCAGCCATCTTATGCATCTGTTTCTTAGGCATGGGGCCTTGCACTGGAGACTGCTGTACAGGCTTCCTTTTAATGGAATTTTCAGTTTTGCAAAGGATTTAATAGTGTTGTCGGTCTGAAGACACCTTCAGCAACTGATGGTCTTTCAACTGCACCGGGATCCCCATCAGCCATGGAGACGGAAGGGCCTAAAGATAAAGGCTCTGGAGGCCCTGCAATCTCCACTTGGGAGTCAGATGCAGGCTGGGTTTCTAAATCAGCGGTAGTCAGGGGCTGTGTAGGCGCCTCACTGTAAACCGGAGAACCGGTGACTGGCCTAGCAGAGGTCTCTGTGTCTGGTTTGGGTCTCGGCTGCCTGTCCTTATCTTTGTGCTTTTTATGCATCCCGGTCATCTGTTGCTCCGACGGCATGGTATAATTAAATTTTCTACCAAAATAATGCCGGGCGAAATCAAACAGACGTTTAGTTTGTTTGTTAAACCTAGCACAAAACCGACAACCTGTGACGTCGTGGTCTGGGCCTAGGCAAGGGATACAATAAGAATGAAAATCCTTATGAGGTATTTGCTTCCCACAAGAAATGCAATTAACTTTTTCTGACATCTGACTGAGGCAAGAAAAGGTTCCCCAACGGGGTACTTAGCTTTGTAAGACTTCTGTCTGAAATTCAATTTGAAAATCTCAGGAGTTGGCCGACCGGCACTTGCGAACTGCTTCTGCTTCGGGCACCGCGCGGCAAGAAAGACTGGAGAAAATGGTGTCTGCTGCCTCTTTTATACCCCTGTCGCACTGATGTCAGGGAAGAAGCGACAGCAACCGACGCCGGACCAAGACTTTGGAACTCGGGCCGACTCCGGGACCGCCTGACGGCAGATAACCCAAGTGTGATGACTGCAGCAGTGTAACACGATGAACATCACTCTTGAGACCCTGAGAAAAGGTCTCCATTTCAACAAACTAGAACAAACACAGGAACAATTCTATGATTATGGGTGCTGAGGTTAACAATGGAGTGGTTGATTCTAAGATTGGAGGTGATCAATCATCATTGGTAAATGCCATTAAGGGAGCTTCAGCATATGATCTTTATTTCATTACCACTTATTCCTTTGATGCGTTAAATTAGGGATATAGTGTTTAATAATTGGAAGTTGCTTAGGCTTGACAATTTGGGTATGGGAAAAACTCAGCAGTTGCCCAAAATGTGTTTTTAGAAAGGCAAAATCATTTAAACAATTATTGGAGAAGGGTGACAATTTTGCATTTAACCCTACTGGTAGGGCAATTGGAAATTTTAAATGTGGAGGATGTAGTGTGTGTCACCTTGTGTTGCCCACGGATTCTAAGCTGTATGTGGCTGATGTGTTTATTAGATTATATGGACATTTTGATTGTCATTCTAAAAATGTGGTGTATATAGCAAAATGTGGCCAATGTCCAGCGTTTTATGTTGGCAAAACCAGCAGAGCCTTTAGAGATAGAATTAATGAACATATGTCGGACATAAGGCATATGAAAAAGACGAATGCCTTGTATAGACACACTGAGTCACATAGTGGGCATGAATTTAAATTCTGTGCGATACAAAAATTTAAGGATGTGCAGGGTAATGTTTTAGATATCCATCTTGATATCAGTGAGATGAAGTGGCAATTAAGGTTGAATGCCACAGTATTTCCTGGCATTAATCACCACATTAGTATTGCCCCTGTTTTAAAACTTAAGCATATTCTTGGGTGATGAGTTTATGTTCCTCAATGCATATATATTTATATGTTTTTTAGAATTTTTTAAAGTAAGAGTATAATATCATTCAATTATATATATTTATATATATATATATATATATATATATATATATATATATATATATATATATATATATATATATATTTTTTTTTTAAACTAATTTTTTAGTTGGGTATGTTCAGTCTACCTTTAGTAAGTTGGATGTTAATTATTCAATTATGTAATGATGTCATGATTTTTGTCTTATAAAGCTGGGATAAGTTGAATTGATTTGTTTAATGTTGTTCTGAAGAAGTCTGAATAAAGATGAAACCTAGGTCAAATAGTTGGTTGTGGTTGATTGTGTTTTGCAGGTTTGGGTGCTGGTCAACTGTTCCTGTGTTGACCCCAAGAAATACTCTCAGGATCAGCAGCTGGATTTTTGAAAAGATATTTGTGGGAGTCAGGAACCCTGTAATATCCGTCTGGTTTACTAGGAGCCGGAGACGGGGAACCAGAAGCCATGCTTTATTCCGAGAACACAATCAACAATGACTAATACAGGAGGTATTGCCAAAGGCCTATAAAGAGGAAGAATAAGGAAATCCCCAAGCCTCTTTTTTTTGATTCAGAGAAGTCCTGACTCTCCCAGTAAAAATGTTCCCTTAAAGTATGCAAACTCTCTCAAAAGAGAGATCCTCAGGAGGAGATGCAGATGGGATAGATTCCTCTGCCTAAGAATCCTCATAGGGTGGAATAGAAAATTCCTGATCAGAAGAAGAATCAGAAGAAATGGAAACCTGATCTGAAGATTAATAATCAGTGCCTTGCGTAGGTCTCTTAGCAGGGGGGGTTGGGAACCCCTGATCAAGGTAATTAAATCCTCAGCCATTTTGATAATCCGTTTTCTAGGCATAGGGGCCTGAGCACGCGGCTCAGGAGTCCGTTTTTTTTTTTTTTTTTTTTTTAAGACATTTTGCTGCTGGCGTCGGTTTAATGTAAAAATGTTGAGGAGGCCTGAAAACACCCTCAGAAGCCAGTGCCTGCTCAGCGGCTCCAGACCCATCCAAGGGAGAGACATCTGCAGGTTAAATACTTTGCAAATCTCACGGCATACCGGATTCAGAATGGGTCTCTGTAGAGGCCTGCGACTCAAAAGTAACGGGTATCAGGGGCTGCAAAAGCACCTCACTGAGTACCGGCGACTGGCTTAGAAGAAGCTTAGTCGGTTTTGGACCTAGACGGTCCGTCTTTCTCCTTGCGTTTTTTGTGAACTCAGATAGTCGGATTGCTAACTGGCGACATTTCAGGGTAGTTAAACCTTTCATCAAAATATTTAGAAGCAAAAATATACTGACGCTTAGTGCGTTGGTTAAATTTAGCACAAAACCGAGAGCATGGAACGTTGCTATCAGGGCCTAGGCAAGGAATACAGTACAAATGAAAATCCTTATGAGGTATTTTTACTGACATCGGTAAGGAGCAAGAAAAAAAAAAGGTTTCCCCAACGGGGTACTTAGCTTTAGGTTGAAGACTTCGGTTCTGAAACTATACGAAAATTTCAGGAGTCGGCCGACCGGCACTTGCGAAAGTACAGTTGTGTACACTTACCATAAATGTAGATGTTAGAGTGTATTCACTTTTGCAGTCATTACATTTGGGTAATCCTGCAGGCAGGTTGCCCTCAGCCGGCCTGAATTCCAAAGTCTTGGGTCCTGCTTCGGCTGCCGTCACCCTTTCCCTGACGTCAGGGGTAATAAAGCAGCAGCAGACAGCTTTTTCTTCAGTTTTTCTTGCCCCAGATGTCAGGTGCCCCCAAAAAGGGTAGCCAAACTTTATGTATATATTCAGAAATACATCAATATAAATTTTACATTCATCTATAAGCAAATACACCACATAGGTAGTATAAATCAGAGAAGGAAAGATAAGAGCCAAAAGAAAAAAGGGGGAATGCGGGTGGGTAACCTGGACTACAACAGTGAATACACTCGAACATCTACATTTAGGGTAAGTGTACACAACTGTACTATGTTCTTCATGTTTCACTGTTGCAGTCATTACATTTGGGTAGAGTCCCAAAGCTATGGTTGGGAGGCTGGAACTAGACAGCAGTAGGAGCGGCTATGAGGCCCTGCAAAACTGCAGTGGCAAAGCCTGCCCTGGATTTAGAGTAGAGTGGCAGATGATAATGCTTGGTAAAGGTGTGCACTGAACTAGAGGGAGCCATCTCTAAAATGTCTGTGGTAGATACCCCCCTGAGAAAGGCTGCTGAGGTGGCTACAGCTCTGGTGGAATGAGGCCTAATGCCCTTAGGCACTGGCTTGCCATGGTGCAAGTAGCAGAAACTAATGCAGTGGCCTAACCACTTAGGATTTCCCTGTGATCCTGCAGCATATGCTACTAGTAATTGCTCTGTTTTCCTGAAAGGTTTGGTTCTGTCCAAGTAGAATCTAAGCCGTCTGTGTACGTCCAAAGAATGCAGAATTCTCTCCCCCTTGTTCTGTGGATTTCGGTAACAGGTAGACAGATTGATGGCTTGAGTAAGAGCCACACTGGACACTACTTTAGGTATAAATGTTGGGTTTGTCCTCAGGGAGACTGTCTCTAAGAAAAATGATGAAAGGTTCCACAGCCATGAGCGCCTGTAGCTCTGAAACTAGTCTTGCAGAAGTAATTGCCAAGAGCAGAGCTGTTTTCCAAGATAAAAACTTCATATCAGCTGTAGCAGCTGGCTCAAAAGGAGGCAGGGTGAGCTTTTCCAAGATATAGTTGAGGTCCCATGCAAGTATTGGTAGTCTTCTTGGGGGGGGCCTTAAATTTTTGGCTCCTCTGAGGTACTGCCTTAATAAAGGGCGAGGAAAAAAGTGGTGGCTCTGTATTGTAATGAGCTGAAATGGCAGAAGCATGAATTTTAATAGATGAGAAAGATAGGCCTTTGTCCAGCATCTCAGTTAAGTATTGCAAAAATCTGAGGAATATTTGGTACCGCTGTATCAGTTCCTTGTGCCTGGAACCAGGCACAGAATCTCTTCCATTTTCCAGCATAAGACTTTCTAGTACTACGCCTTCTGGCTTCCAGAACGACATCCATCACAGCTTTACTGAGAGGTTTTTTATATCTACATTATCCACCATGCTGCCAAGTTTAATGTCACGAGTTGGCTGTGCATGATCCGATTGTTTTGCTGGGACAGTAGTCGGAAGTATCTGAGGTAAGGTCCAAGCTGGGTATACAGATAAGTTCCTTAGTATTGGAACCAGTACTGGCATGGCCAGTCTGGGGCAATCAGTATCATCTTTGGCTTCTCCTGTCTGACCTTTAGGAGCACCTTGGGGAGGAGAGGCAGTGGAGGAAAGGCATATACCGGATAGGGCTTCCACTTTCCATGCTGGTCTGTGATAAGTCCTTGTGCAGAATCTTTTTAGCTGGTAATTGAGAGGGGAGGCAAATAGATCCATGTCCGGGCATCCCCATTTCCTTGTTATCATGCTGAAGACTTGTGGATCCAGCTTCCACTCGTGGGGATCCATGAGGTTTCTGCTTAGTTCATCTGCCAGAGTACTTTCCTTTCCTGGCAGGAATTGTGCCTGCAGATGTACTTGGTAAGTCAAAGCTGTGTTCCACAAGGTCATGGCCAGTCTGCAAAGGGGATAAGTGTGTGCCCCTGGCTTGTTTATATACCACATGACCATGGTGTTCTGTCCATCAGTAGCTGTCCCGGATGAAGTAGGTCCTTGAAGGCTCAGGGCATTTTGAACAGCTAGCATCTTTTTGATCGACATGTAGATGCATTTGGTTTGAGGACCATGTGCCCTGAATGCCTCTTCCTGCCATGTGGACTCCCCAGACAATCTGATGCATCCGTTGTTAGTGTCTGCCTGGCTGGAGGCAATGCGAATGGCTGTCCCTTGTTCTGGTGACAAGCCTTTGCCCATCATCGAAACTCCTGTTGCAGGCAGGGAATAAGAGTAATGACCCGTTTCCAAGCTGTGGCAATGTTGAGTCCAAACACTTTTTAGGTACTATTGAAGTTTCCTCATATGCAGTCTTGTATATGGAATTAGTAGGATGCAGGATGCCATGAAGTCCAAAGCCTGCAGAATTTTTCTTGCAGATAACTGGGACTTTGTTGCCAGCATTTTGAAAGAGATAGTCAGTTGCCTTTGTCTGGCATGAGATAAGCCATCTGGGCAGTTGTATTTAAGCTTGCACCCAGGAATATTATCTGTTGTGAGGGTACTAGTTTTGATTTATTTTTGTTGACTGTGTACCCTAGGCATGATAGTTTTTTCACAAACACCAGATGTTTAAGAAGAATGTCCTTGTTCTCTGCTTGAATGAGACAGTCGTCCAAGTAAGGATATATCTGTATTTCTCTGTCTGCAGAATGCAATAACTGGTGCCAGGCACTTTGTAAAGACCCTGGCCGCAGTAGATAAGCCAAACAGCAGTGCAGAGTATTGGTAATGCATTGAACCAGCTTTGAGTCTTTGGTATTGTCTGCATGATTCTCTGATTGGAACATGCAGGTATGCCTCTTTTAGGTCTAAAGTCACAAGCCAAGCATTCTTGCCCAACATGGGCAGAAGCTGTTGCAAAGTCAACATTTTGAATTTTGGAATATCCAGGAAAGTGTTCAGAATAGAAAGGTCCAGTATCGGCCTCCAGGCCTTGTCCTTTCTGGGCACAAAGAACAGTCGAGTAAAATCCTTGTCCCTGCTCTTGCTCTGGTACTTGTTGAATGGCCCCCATGTCCATGAGGGATGAGACTTGTTTTTACGCCTCTGCCCATTGATTTTTTGGCAGATCTGGCCATCCGTGTGCCTTTGGCATAGTATGGAAATGGAACTTGTATCCTTGCGACACTGTTTAGAACCCACTTGTCCTGGGTTATGATGTGCCAATTTTGAGCAAAAAGTGCTAATTTCCCCCCTAAGGGTGCTGCCAGAAGATAAGTGCTTGGTGCAGGCAGAGGGAAGTCATTGGGACTGTTTTCTATAAGTCTGTGATCCACCTTCTCCAGCTTTGGAGGTGGAAGCACCACATTGCTTGGGCCTATAAAAACCTTGCGCTTTGGATCTACCCCTAGGGCGTCTGGTTCTGCCCCTCTGAGGTCTGACACAGGAAAGGACCAATTTTTTGTAGGCCAGTGTGTACTAAACCTGGGTGGCTGCACTTGTAAAAATTCTTTGACAGTTTGCATAGATTTAGCTTTGTCCTCCATTTTCTTTAACACCTCTTCTGCCTTAACACCAAACAAAGTATCATGCTGCAAAGGTGCATCTAGTAATTTAACTTTAACATGATCAGGCAGATTTTGTTCCTTTAACCAAGCATGCCTCCTAATTACAGAACCCGTAACTGCGGCCCTGCAGGAGGCCTCCAAAGAATCAAAATCACATTGCAAAGTATACTTTCCAACTTGTTCAGCTGCATACAATAAATCCTGCATTTCCTTGTTTTCTGCACATTCAGAATTTAACAACATTTTCTGTTTAAGCAATCCCATGACATGTTGCTGACACAAGCATATGAAATTGACAGTTTAAGGCCCTTATAGCCAAAGTTGCAGATGTGTAAACCTTTTTTCCCCCCATCTATCCAGTGCCCTTGAATCCCTGTCAGAGGGGGTTGGGGTTTTGCAGTGGAAGCCTCAACTCCCTTTGGACCCTGTGAAATAGTTTCTGGGTCAGCAGCACGGTTTTTAAAAAGAAATGTGCGAGTCAGGAACCCTGTAATATGTCAGGCTTAACAGGAGCTGGAGGCAAGGAGTCAGGGGTCAGACTAGACTCCAAAAACACATCTACAATGTCTAACAGGTGGAACAGTTAGAGGCCTGTGCTGTGGTAATAAGAGAAAATCCCTGAGCCTCTTTAGATTCTGAAAAATCTTGGCTCTCCCAATGGAAATACTCTCTCATGGTATGCAAAGTTTCCCCAAAGGAATAGTCCTCAGGAGGAGATGCTCAAGGTATAGATTCTTCAGCATCAGAATCCTCATTGGGGGGGGAATATTCCCTGATCAGAAGAGGAATCAGAGGAAATAAGAAACCTGAACTGAAGATTCGTAGTCAGTGTCTTGCCTAGGCCTCTTAGGAGGGGGATGGGAACCCCAGATCAAGGTAATCAAGTCTTCAGCCATTTTGAGCATCTGTTTTTTGGGCATAGAGACCTGTCCAC
Organism: Protopterus annectens; assembly: GCF_019279795.1. NCBI lineage: Eukaryota > Metazoa > Chordata > Ceratodontiformes > Protopteridae > Protopterus > Protopterus annectens. Next base: position 606,773,411 of record NC_056739.1, read on the forward strand.
GTGGCTCGAGTCTGTTTCCTTGCTTTAAAAGGTGCTTTAGTCTGCCTTTGATGCTGAAGTCGTTTTAACGTAAAGATGTTTAGGTCTGAATACACCCTCAGAAGCCGGTGCCTGCTCAGCGGCTCCGGACCCATCTAAGGGATTGGCGTCTGAGGCTCCAATACCTTGAGTATCCAGCGGCATGGCCGACTCCACGTGGGAGTCGGTAACAGCCTGTGACTCTAAAGTAGCAGGCGTCAGGGGCCGCGAAAGCGCCTCACTGTGAACCGGTGACTGGCTTGGGAGAAGTTTTGTCGGTTTTGGGCCTCGGTTGTTTTTTTGTGTTTTTTGTGAACTCCGGTAGTCGGATGGCTATCCAATGATATTTCAGGATAATTAAACGGGCGGCCAAAATAGTTTAAAGCAAAATCATACAGACTCTTAAGTGTGTTGGTTAAATCTAGCACAAAACCGACAACCAGTAACGTTGTGTTCAGGGCCTAGGCAATGAATACAGTAAGAAAGAAAATCCTTATGAGGTATTTGCTCACCACAAGAAATGCAATTAACTTTGACATCGGTCTGGAGCAAGAAAAAAGTTTCCCCAATGGGGTACTTAGCTTTATTGAAGACTTCTGATCTGAAACACGAAAATCTCAGGAGTCGGCCGACCGGCACTTGAACTGTTTCTGCTTCGGGCACCGCGTGGCAAGAAAGACTGAAGAAAATGGTGTTGGCTGCTTCTTATACCCCTGACTACCTGATGTCAGGGAAGGGGCAACAGCAGCAGACGCAGGACCCAAGACTTTGGAATTCAGGCCAGCTGAGGGCATACTGCCAGCAGGATTACCCAAATGTAATGACTGCAAAAGTGAAACACGAAAAACATCTGCTTTGGGCACCGCGCGGCAAGAAAGACCGATTAAAATGGTGTCTGCTGCATGTTTTATACCCCTGACGACCTGATGTCATGGAAGAGGAGACGGCAACCGACGCAGGACCCAAGACTTTGGAATTCAGGCCGACTGAGGGCAACCTGCCAGCAGATTACCCAAATGTAATGACTGCAACAGTGAAACACGAAGAACACCTTCAAATCTGCTGAGGCAGTTCGTTCAAAAGGAGGCAGAGTAAGTTTCTCAAGTACAAAATTAAGATCTCAAGCCGGTGTAGATGCTCTTCTGGGAGGCTTTAAACTGCTAGCTCCCTTGAGGAACTGTTTTCATCAAGGGATGAGAGAAAATGGGTTGCTCAAAGGAACAATATGCAGAAACAGCTGAAGCATGAATCTTGATAGAAAAGTAAAGTCCACCATTAAGTAAGCCTGCCGAATAGTCAAGAATAAGAGGCAGAGTAGGTTGAGAAGGGTCTTCCCCTCTAGTCTGCATCTAAAAGGAGAATCTTTTCCACTTATCTGCATAAGATTTCCTAGTGCTAGGCCTCCTGGCTTCATGAAGGACCTCAACCACCTGCTGGGAAAGGTTTAGATTGAGCCAGGCTGCCAAATGCAGAGTCTGAAGATGAGGATGCAGAATTTTTCCCCCCTCCTGGACCAAGATATCTGGTATCAGTGGAAGATGCCAAGGCTGAAAAGTACAGTTTTGTACCTACCATAAAATGTAGATGTTCAAGTGCTAATACAGCTGCAGTTATAACAGATGGGTATTCCTGCCGTCAGGCGGGTCCTCGGTCGGCTGAATTCCAAAGTCTAGGTCAGTCGTCAGTCGTCGTCGCTTCTTCCCTGACGTCAGTGCGGCAGGGGTATAAAAGAACCAGCAGACGCCATTTTCTTCAGTTTTTCTTGCCCCAGATGTCAGGTGCCCCCAGAAGGAAGGCAAAACAAACTTATGTAATAATGCAATGTAATAATCAAAAAACAGTAGTTTGCAAGCAAATACTCCATAAAAGAATACCCCAATCAGGTTGTATGAGGAGGTGTTTGTCATAAGGCCTGTCCCAAGAGGGGATGGAGGGAGGGAAACCTGGACTGCAGCTGTATTAGCACTCTAACATCTACATTTATGGTAGGTACAAAACTGTACTATGTTCATCATGCATACAGCTGCAGTCATAACAGATGGGTAGAATCCCAAAGCTAACAAGGGGTGGCAGGCACTAAGTGGAACTAGGAAGAGCAAGGATGCCCTGCAAGACTGCTGTGGCAAAGCCCACTCTAGACTTAGAGTATAGTGGAAGGTGATAGTGCTTGGAGAAAGTGTGCACTGAACTCCAAGTGGCTGCTTCCAAAATATCCTTGGTAGGAACCCCCCTGAGGAAAGCTGCAGAGGTAGCTGTGACCCTTGTGGAGTGAGATCAGATGCTTGTAGGTACAGTTTTTCCATGAAATGAGTAACAAAAGCGTATGGAGTGGGCTATCCATTTTGAGATTGTCTGTTTGGAAATAGCCTTTCCTTGAGCACCTGTAGCATAGGACACAGAGTTGCTCTGATTTTCTGAATGGCTTTGTCCTGTCCAAACAAAGCTGTCTGTGAATGTCCAAGGAATGTAGTAGTCTTTCCCCTTAGTTTTGTGGGTTAGGATAAAAGGTAGGTAAGTGGATAGTCTGATTCAAGGCTACACTGGATACCACCTTTGGCATAAAGGAAGGGTTGGTTCGTAAGGAAACTCTGTCCTGATGGAAAATGATGAAAGGTTGCACAGCCATGAGGGCTTGTAGTTCCGAAACCCTGCATGCTGAGGTGATAGCCAGAAGGAAGGCTGTTTTCCATGACAAATATTGCAGTTCTGTTGAAGCAAGCTGGCTCAAATGGAGGCACGGTCAGTTTTTCTAAAATGAAGTTGAGGTCCCAAGCAGGTACTGGTGGCTTCCTTGGAGGTTTTATATTCTTAGCCCCTCTGAGGAACTGTCTTAAGAGAGGATGAGAGAATAAAGGAGGATCAGTGTTGTATTGTGCAGAAATGGCTGAAGCATGGATCTTGATGGAGGAGAAGCAAAGTCCACTGTTTAACATCTCAGCTAGGTACTGTAATATTAGAGGTAAATTTAGTACCCAGGGATTCTGGCCCTTTTTCTGATTCCAGGCACAAAACCGTTTCCATTTGGCGGAGGCTTTTCTAGTAGAAGGTCCTCTGGCCTCCAAGATGACATCCTGCACCTCCTTGGAGAGGAGAGTTTGTTGGGAAATCAAGGAATCCTCCATGCGGCTAGATTGAGGGTTTTCAGCTGACTGAAGAGTTTTGAAGTTCTGCTGGGTCAACAGAAGAGGCACTAGAGGCAGGATCCATGGTGGGGAATGTGTCAGGCTCCTCAGGAGTGGATGCCAGTGTTGTCTTGGCCAGTCTGGAGCAATGAAAATCATCTTTGGCCTCTCTGCTCTGGCTTTTAATAGAACTTTGGGCAGCAGAGGAAGAGGTGGAAAGGCATAAACTGTCAATGTTGTCCAACTGAAAGAAAGGTCCACTTTCCAGGCCTGTGGATGATAGGTCCTTGAGCAAAATTTTTTCAGTTGGTAATTTCTGTGGGTAGCAAAGAGATCTATGTCTGGCCGTCCCCGTGCCTGAATTACCTTTGCGAAAACTTGAGGATGCAACTTCCATTCGTGTGGATCTGTCATTTCTGCTTAGGTTGTCTGCCAGCGTGTTTTCCTTCCCTGGCAGGAACTGTGCTTGAAGTTGGATTTGCAATTCTAGAGCAGTGTTCCAAAGGGACATGGCTAGTCTGCACAGGGGGTATGAATGAGTTCCTCCCTGTTTATGTACCACATCACTGTGGTGTTGTCTGTCCTTATCAATAGCTGGCCTGGATGCAGTAGGTCTTTGAAGGCTTAATAGCATTTTGTACTGCTAGCATTTCCTTTTGATTGATGTGTAGGTGCTTTTCTTTTTGGGACCATTTGCCCTGAATGCACTGATCTGTCATGTGCGCCCCCCAGGCGTAGTCCGAGGCGTCTGTTGTGAGGATATGATTTGCTTGAGGCATGCAGAAGGGGAGACCTATATTTCTTTGGCATGCTTGAGCACACCACAGAAATTCCTTTTGAAGACATGGAATGAGTGGTATAATTGTTTCCAAACTGTGGCTGTGTTGAGACCATAAGTTTTTTAGGTACCATTGAAGTTTCCTCATATGCAGCTTTGCACATGGGATCAGCAGGATGCAAGATGCCATGAATCCCAGAGCCTGCAGGACTTTCCTTGCAGTCAGCCTGGTGAAGGTTGCCATTTTTCTGAAGTATTGAGATAGTTGCCCTTGCTTCTCTGGCGTGAGGTAGGCCATCTGGGTGTTTGTATACAAGCTGGCACCCAGGAAAATTATTGCTTGAGGGTATTAGTTTTGATTTCTTTTTGTTGACTGTGTATCCCAGAAAGTTCAACAACTTTATTACAAACGCCAGGTGTTTCAGAAGTATGTGCTTGCTGTCCGCTTGGATCAGGCAGTCGTCCAGATATAGGTATATTTGTATCCCTTGAAGTCTGCAGAAGGCAATTACTGATGCCAGGCATTTCGTAAACACTCTGGGTGCAGTAGATAAGCCAAAGGGCAATGCAGAGAATTGATAATGGGTTGAACCTGCAAGAAATCTGAGGTATCTTCTGCAATCTTGTCTGATAGGGACATGCAGGTATGCCTCCTTGAGGTCCAATGTTACCAGCCAAGACTCCTTGCCCAGCATGGGAAGAAGCTGTTGTAATGTGAGCATCTTGAATTTTGGTACGAGTAAATGTGTTTAGGGTGGATAGGTCCAAAATAGGTCTCCAATCTTTGTCCTTCCTTGGTACCAGGAACAGTCTGGAATAAAAACCTTGACCCTGTTCTTTTGCAGGTACCTCTTGAATAGTTTTCATGTCCATGAGAGCTGAAATTTGTTTTTGTGCCTCTGCCCTTGGATTTTGTGGCAGGTTTGGCATGCCTCTCATTTTTGGAAGGGTGTGAAAGTGGGATCTGTAGCCTCTGTCTATAATGTCCAGGATCCATTTGTCTTTTGTGACAATATGCCAATTTTTTGAAAATAATGCCAGTTTTCGACCTAAAGGTGCTGCCATTAAAGCTTTGCTTGGCATGCAAAGGGGAAAGTCATTGTGTCTGCTTTCTGAATGGCTGTGATCCATCCTCTCCACCTCTTGGTGTAGGTGCTTGCCATTGTCTGGCTCTAAATGATCCTTGAGATTGCCCTCTACCCCTCGGGCGCCTGTATCTACCTCTTTGAGGTCTGTCCGTGGCTGGAAAGGACCAATTTTTTGAAGGCCAGTTTCTGCTGAAACGTGGAGGTTGTACCTGTAGGAAATCTTTCACTGTTTGCATTGATCTTGCCTTTTCCTCCATTTTCTTTAATACCTCTTCAAAAAGATGTATTGGTTGGTGTTAAAGCTGAAGAGGTGCATCTAGTAATTTAGCTTTGACATGATCTGGTAAGGTTTGCTCTTTCAGCCAAGCATGTCTACGTATGACAGACCCTGTAACAGCAGCTCTACATGAGGCCTCTAAAGCATCAAAACCACATTGCAAGGTATGTTTACCCACTTGCTCCGCACTATGCAACAAGTCCTGCAACTCCTTCAAGTCTGGTTGTTCAGGTTGTGTCATTTTGCTTTTCAACTGAGATAAAAACTGTTGATACTTTAACATATGGAATTAACAGTTTAATGCCCTCATGGTTAAAGTGGCCGAGGTGTATACCTTTTTCCCCCACCTTTCTAAAGCTCTGGAATCTCTCTCTGAAGGTAATGGGTTTTTGGCAGTAGAGGCCTGAATTCCCTTGGGACCCTGTGAAATAGTTATTGGGTCAGCAGCATGGCTTTTGTATAGGAATTGGTGTGAATCAGGAACCTGGTAATACCAGTCAGGTTTAACAGGAACTGGAGGTAAAGAATCTGGGTTAAGGCTGGCCTCTGTGTACACATCATCTAATATGTCCAAGACAGGAGGGATAGCCAGAGGCCTGTGCTGAGGCAGCAAGAGAAAATCCCAGAGCCTTTTCTTGGAATCTGAGTAATCTTGGCCTTCCCAGTGAAAGTGTTCCCTCAAGGTATGTAAGGTTTCCCCAAAAGAATAGTCCTCAGGGGGGGAGACAGAGGGAATGGACTCCTCAGCATCAGAATCTTCAAAAGGGGAATATGAATATTCCTGGTCCTCAGAATGTTCTGAGGTAATAGAGGCCTGGTCTGAGGAAGGGTTGTCTTCCTCCAATCTGGGCCTTTTGTCCGAGGGGGGGTTGATAACCCCTGATAAGAGTAATCAAATCCTCAGCCATTTTGAGCATCTGTTTTTTAGGCATGGGGCCGTGAGAGGGGCTCTGTGGAGCTTGTCTTAGTTTTCATGGCTGCCTTAGATTTTGTGAAAGCCTTAATGGAAAAAGGAAGGCCTGAAGACACCTTGAGAAGTGGCAGGCCTGTGTAAACTCTGTTCCCCCGCCAAGAGTGGCGTCGGAATCTGTAGTCGGAGTGGGGGCCGAGGAGCCTGCGACCTCAGGCACAGAAGACACCGCTAAAGAAGCGTCATCGGTACTCAGGGGCTGTGTAGGCGCCTCGCTGAGAACCGGAGCACCTGTAGCCGGCTTTAGCGTGGTGTCGGTAGAAGTCACGGACCTCGTATGTCGGTCCTTATCTTTGCATCTTTTACTCAAAACTGGAGTCAGAGTATCAGACGACATAATGTAATTAAATTTTTTTACCAAAATAGTGTTGGGCAAACTCCGCCCGACGCTTAATAGTGCGTTTGTTGAATCTAGCACAAATACGACAGGCCGAGACATCGTGGTCTGGGCCTAAGCAAGGAATGCAGAAGGAATGGAAATCCCTATGCGGTATTTGCTTCCCACATGAAATGCAATTATTAACTATGACATCGGTCTGAGGCAAGAAAAGTTTCCCCAACGGGGTACTTAGCTTTCAAGTCTACTTCGGCTGAAAAATTTTCATAAATCTCAGGAGCTGGCCGACCGGCACTTGCGAACTGCTTCGGGCACCGCGCAGCAAGAAAGACCAAAGAAAATGGTGTTGGCTGGTTCTTTTATATCCCTGCCGCACTGACGTCACGGAAGAAGCAACGACAACTGACGCCGGACCTAGTCTTTGGAATTCGGCCGACCGAGGACCCGCCTGACGGCAGGAAAACCCATCTGTTATGACTGCAGCTGTATGCACGATGAACATCTGGGAGAGACTACGAAGTAGTGGATACCAATGTTGCCTGGGCCAGTCTGGAGGTATGAGGATGGCCCTTGGTTTTTCGTCCCTTATCTTTAACAGCACTCTGGGAAGAGGCAGAGGAGGGAATGCATAGATCGAAAGTGGTGTCCAGGGGAAGGACAGAGCATCCATTTTCCAAGCTTTGTCGTTTTAGGAGGTGGCCGAGAGCCCCAGATAAGGGTCAAGAGACCACTAGCCATCTCAATCATCTGAGATTGGGGCATTTGAGGGGAGGCTAGTGCCTGCTTTGGAGTAGATTTTTGGCTGGAAGGCCTGCTAGAAAGCTGGAGGGACTCAGGACACCTAGCCACTGCAGTAGTCTGAGCCAAGGTCGGTCGGGATCTGGTCGCCGGGCAGAGGAGAGGCCTCAGAAGCAGGCGCCTGCTTAGCAGCTCCAGATCCCTCAGAGACGGCGACTGGAGGAGGGTCCGAATAAGAAGTGGAAACCTGCAGAATGGAGGACTCAGAAAAGGTCTTCGCAGACGCCTGTTGCTGAACATCCATGCCTGCAGGGGAAATGAAAATGCCTCACTGACCACCGCTTGTCTGACAACCAACTTAACAGGGACTTTGTTGGCTAATTTGACCCTAAGCCTGTCACAGTCCTTATCGTTGCTCTTAGGCACATCTGAAGTCGGGAGACCAGAAGACGCCATGCAGACTTAGGCCAAACACCGAAATGCTCGAAAAAGATCCTAGTTCTACAGCGAATGGTACATGGGTTGAAAGAAGCACAAAACTCAATTAGGGACATCGTGCTAAAGGCCCAAACAAGTGATACAATAGGAGTGAAAATCACGGTGCGGAATCAGTTTTCCACAGGCAAGACAGTTAACTTTCTCTGACATTCCTTAAAGCAAGAAAATGGGGCCCCTAACGGGGTACTTCCAGCACTCAAGCAAAAAGCTTCTGCTTCGGGCTCTGCAGCAAGAAAGACTGAGGAAATGACGTAGGCTGCCTTCTTTTGTACGAGACGTACTGAAGTCAGGCTTAAACCAAAAGTAGCCATCATATACCAAGGAATTTGGTATTCTGGCTAACTGAGGGCTACCGGGAGCCGGATAACCCATCTTGTAAGGACTGCAACAGTGAAACACGAACACAGACAAGTGATGAACCGAAGCACTTTAGGAAGAGAAGGTTTTTTTTTTTTCTGCAAGAAAGCCAATCAAGCTCAATAAAATGAAATATGTTGTACAGCACTGCATTTTTTTTTCCAGGCCTATGTGAAGATTGGGCTTAATATGGCTGGGTGGCTGTCAGTTATGAAAATGTGCGTCAGGTGGCATCCCTGGGTTCCACCATCGTGTGGTAGCAGACTGCCAATAACAATCACGGGTAAACCCCCCCTTTAATATTACGGGGGGGGGTTTCCACTGTGGGTACGAGGCTGACAAGTCTGCTAGTAGCCAAAAGCATGGCAACTTTCCAAAGAGCCACTGCTAGAGGCTTTGATTCTAGCACGTGTTAGAGCTGACAGTTTAAATGATTCTGAGCAGTACACACCCTTGGACTGAGAAGCTAGAAATAAAGCATCTAATTACAGAATCTCCAAATTCTTCAGGACTCTCTTCACATGACCTGCACAGGGAACAGTAGGAATGAGTATTTGGGTTCTGCCCATTCCACATTTGTGGTTTAATCATAATGGTCAGCCTCTTGTTTTCCTTCACTGGCCCTTTTGGGTTCTGGGTTGCAGCAATACAAACAGCTCAGGCCCTCGAACGATTTTTAGCTTTGCTTATAAGAAAATGGTAAACAGGTGATGCTAAACAAGGATCAAACAGCTTTAGCAAGTTCCTCTTTGAAAGAAATGTACATATAATTTACTGCACTTGGAAAAAAGTGCCCAAAATCTAACAGCACTAATACCTTTATTTACAAATAAGGCTTTTCTTTTTGTGATTTGCGTCCTACATCCTACACTAGAATGTATTTGTTTAACTACATATGCAAATCAACTATAATAGTGTCGACATGCCACAGTTCATCTACTCTGTAAACAATGACACAAGTCAAAACTGTGCTGATTCTTGGCTCTGCCACGGACTCAGATCATGCACAAAAATAGTCAACTGACAAGGCCATCAACCCAGTTACCAGATGTATTAAAGCATCCCCCCCATACATACATGTACACTCAAAACTGGAGGTTTGAGAGATGCTGGAGAATGCCACATCAGAGGGACAGTACTGCTTTTGAGAGAAGAAATCCAATCAGAAAAGAGGTGGTTTCTGAACACTACAGAAAAGATTAGTAAACTGGATAAATGTATGCCATAACAAGTCCTGGGAAAGGGTACAACTTTAACCATGCAAAACTGGCAAGCTAGAGCATGACAGTTTGCTTTTCAAACACTCAGCTGTCAAACTCTAATACACCACTGCCCAACACAAAGCAGACAATGAAGTTTACTGAATACATTGCTGACCCATGAAGTTAACACTGCACAACTCCTGAACCAGGCAATGTAGAGGTCTAGGTTTACAGAGTTAAAAAGTTTTCACAATGAAGAGCACTAGTTTGCTTGATATGTGCAACAGCTGCATCAAGAACGAACTACAGATGGCATGGGAAAAGGGGACCTTTACACCAACAGTATACATGCCCCAGTGAAAGTGCACTCAACTCAGTTGGAGAGAAAGGCACTATTCTGGAAGAATGTGCAGATGTCTGGAATCTGAGGCACAAATCTCCAATGTGATTAATGTAACAGTGATCCGCTTAAAACATGAAGTCTGTGCCATGTTCTTCAAATGTTTTAAGTTTAAGGTTATGAACATTACAATTCACCCCAACTAAACATCACTTTGCCAATGTGATCCCAAATTTAAAACGAGCTATCAGTAAAATGAAAAGGATACTCAAGAACTGAGCGAGTCATAAACCAATGTGCACCTGTTCAAAAAGTACACCATTCTCCTGTCTTCATTACCCTGGTTAACCAGATTAAAACAAACTAGACAACTAGTGAATCATCCTGCAAATTGCTATGCTTAATGCTTCCACAGTTGCCAGGTGCTCAAATAATGATCCCGTTCTACTCTACTAAACCACTGACAATTCTATCTGAAGTCTCATTCTGACAAAAGACAGGTTTAGAGTTACACAAGCACAGGATTGTTCATACTCAGTACCTGCATGATTAGCCTCTGGATCAAACTTAGCCAGTTAGGATCAACTCCCTATATAAAACAAGTAAAATCTTGAAGCACGACTGCAGCAAGCTTCTGCTTTAACTACATGTACTTGCCTGACTGCCTACGAGAGAAATCACTATCCTCTACTTGGGTCATGACTGAAGAGGTCTAAGTAGCTGGCCTATTATCAAAACACTAAAGAAACAGTAACAGTGTTCTGTGGGCAAATGATGTGGTGGATCAATTATATTACTACCAAGGACTCTTACCAGGATAGCTCTTCTGATAACACTTTTGAATGTCATTTGTAGACCACCAAAAGCAAAAACAAGTGGGTATTTTAAGTAATGTAATTTCAAAAACTACTGTTCCAGAAAGAGTTAAGAAAAATAGTAAAACTACATACCTACAATGATCTACACATTCAACAACTTTTCCAAATGTCCCTTCTCCTAGATTACCAACAATTTCATCTACAAGAGAAAACAGGACCAAGTGTTAAGGTACACCAACTAAATGGGAAAAAATCTAAAAAATAAAGTTGATTAAACATTACTAGAATCCCTAGCTCATTTCCTTCCTAAATTTTACAAACAGGCCAACACTTGTTTTACATCTATTCCTCTTCATATACTAAAAACTTCATAGCACGGCAGAACACAGTACAGCTGTTGGGTAAGAAAATGGGATGCTAGTGATATGCTGATGGGTACAGAATTCTGCACATAAAGAATGAAAACTGACATTATGGGAAATATGTACATGTGATACAATTACCATAAAACAGCCTGCACACTACAGATGTTCTGCCACAAGATGCAACTTTTGTGCTCAATTCCATGACTGCTGGGTTCTATAAACCCTTGCTACATTTCTTAAAATGAGCCACTATCTTCTGAAAATATTTAGAATTTTAGAAACTGAGATAATAGAAAAAAAGAGCACTAGAAACATTATGAATGACAGCTGGATTATACAAGTAGAGAGGTAAAGTTTTACGAAAGTTGGCTGTACATCTTTCTTGTAGCCAATCGCCAAGCTGATACATCAGGTGGCCTTCTTTGTCATCCTCCACACTCTTGGCACGTTTACTACTCTGACGGCTTCTCTGTATACACAGTCCCCAGAAAAGCGATCCAATCAAAGCAGGCAAGGAAGATTGGGTGGGTCAAAGCCAGCAACGATGATGTGTTGATCGTCAGGTTTTCAAGTGTTTCCCAGCATTTCACAAGGCACAGAGCATATAACAATAGGGATATTGCAAGGGACATGTCAAGAAATAATACTTAACTTATTAAAAAAACAGTTGTAACAGCTTAAACTTGAACTTTATGCAACAAGTCTCACAAAATATACCCAAACACTTACTAAAGGGATAATTCTGTAAACTCTAAAATAGACACTACAATGTCTGGCAAAGCACTGGCAATTCCTTCAACTTAATGGCTAATTAAAAGGCAATGTAAATTAAAAATAAACATGCTTTTCTTATAGAGGCAGACAATGTTAAAACTTCTACATGGACATGTAACACTCATTTTTTCAGTAGTTAAACAGCATTTTCCTTAACATACTGTAGAGTAATTGGATTCAGCAGTACAAAGATACCAAAAGACCAGTTTTAAAAAGAAAACTCAAACAGCTATACAAACTAATATTCCTTACAATGCCAGACAACCTACTAGTGTAATTCTGGGTTTAAGGCGAAAACATATTTAAGAAAAATTAGAAAGAATGTACCTGTATAAAAGACGAGTACTTACTACATTGATAGGTCTTCAAGAGGTTACGATTTTCTCCCGTGCAACAATCTGGCCAACACTTTCAATCAATGCTTCTGAGAGCTGCCCCATCCCATACACAAAGCCCATAACTCACAATGACATGCCTGCAACAGAGAAGTACCCCAGTCCTTAAATACTTAAACTCCCTTTCCTGGTACAAAGCCTAGGTACAAATGAACAGCATCCAACAACAAAAGGGGATCACACTATGGGGTGGGTGGTGAGAACATTTGCACTAGTCTTTCTTCAACTAATATGCTAAAGTATTTACAAGACTGAAATACACCCAATTTGTATATTTACCAAAACCGGACACCAACATGACATGTGGGCCCTCTAACCACTTGCCTGAACCAACTCTGTAGAACTACTGTGCCAGCCTAGAGACCCTTTAAGAATTTCCCCTCCCATAATGCAGTAATTCCCCTGGTCATCTCAGACAGTACACTTACCAGAGATGTTAGAGTGTATTCACTGTTGCAGTCATCACATTTGGGTTATCTGCTTGCATTAACCCTCAAGTCGGCCTGATTATCAAAGTCTTGGGTCCTGCATCTTCCATGACGTCAGGTAGTCAGGGGTATAAAGCATGCAGCCGGCACCATTACATCAGTTTTTCTTGCCAGAGATGTCAGGTACCCCCCATAATGAGAAACAATTATATACAAGGTTACATCTGCAACAAAAAACAAATACACCTAAAAACTTTAAGAATAGTAAACAAGAACAGACGTATAGTCAGTAGAAGTCAAGGGGCTGAAGGGAGGGTAACCAGGACTGCAACAGTGAATACTCTCGAAAATCTATGTTTATGGTAAGTGTACACAACTATACTATGTTCTTGGTGTTTCACTGTTGCAGTCATCACATTTGGGTAGATTCCCAAAGCTAAGGAAGGGAGGAGGTAATTAGATAGCATTAGGACCAGCTATGAGGCCCTGCAAGACTGCAGTGGCAAAACCAGCTCTGGATTTAGAAATAAAAATTGGCAAGTGATAATGCTTGGTGAAGGTATGTACAGAACTCCAGGTAGCAGCTTCTAGGATGTCCCTAGTAGGGACACCTCGGAGAAAGGCTGCAGAGGTAGATGCAGCCTTGGTTGAATGTGGTCATATCCCATGTGGGGTAGGTTTTCCATGGTGTTTATAGCACCAATGAATGCAATGGCCTATCCACTTAGACATGCTTTGCTGTGAAATGGCCTTCCCCTCTGCAGCAAATTGCAACCAGCCGCTGTTCAGATTTCCTGAGAGGTTTAGTGCTGTCCAAGTAGAATCTAAGTTGTCTGTGCACGTCCAAGGAGTGCAGTATGTTCCCCTTTGTTCTGTGGATTAGAAAAGAAGGTTGGCAAATGAATGGACTGATTAAGAGCCACACTGGATACCACCTTGGGCATGGAGGGATTGGTCCTGAGGTTCACCTTGTCCGCATGAAAGATGAAAGGCTCCACTGCCATGAGGGCCTGTAATTAAGACACCCTTCTTGCTGAAGTGATGGCTAGAAGGAAGGCCAAGAAAGGATTTCAACTCTGCATTTGCAGCTGGCTCAAAGGGAGGTAGAGTGAGCTTTTTCAATACAAAGTTAAGGTCACAAAGCTGAAGTAGGGGCTCTCCTGGGTGGTCAGGTTTTTGGCCCCTCTGAGGAATTGCTTCAGCAGTGGATGAGAGAAGAGGGGTGGTTCTGTACTGCAATGAGCTGAAATGGCTGAGGCATGAAATTTAGGAAATGCCCTTGTGCAGCATCTTAGTTAAGTATTGAATAATATGGGGCAGAGGGGGAAGGCTTAAACTGATAGTTTTCCAGGTGAAGGACAGGGCATCCACTTTCCAAGCTTGTGTGTGGGGATTCCTTGTGCAGAATTTGTCCAATTGGTAGCACTGGGGGGAGGCAAACAGTTCTCTCTCTCTCTGGGCTCCCCCATTTGTTTCTCACATGTTGAATATCTCTGGATCCAGTTTCCACTCGTGTGGGTCCATGAGATTTCTGCTTAGGTTATCTGCCAGTGTATTTAACTTTCCTGGCAGGAATTGAGCCTGTAGGTGCATTTGGTAGCTCAATGCTGTGTTCCACAGCGCAACGGCTAGTCTGCAGGGAGGGTATGAGTGGGTTCCCCCCTGCTTGTTTATGTAGCACGTTGTCAGTCTTTACCAATAATTGTCCTAGAAGAATATGGTCCTTGAAGGCTGTCAGAGCATTCTGTACAGCTAACATTTCATTCTGATTGATATGCAGGTGCATCTGACTTAGGTTCCACGTGCCCTGAATGCACTTCTCTGCCAAGTGAGCCCCCCCATGTGTAGACAAGGTACGACAGGAATCACTGACTCTAGATCCTGAGAATGTTGACACCATAGGCTGTTTAGATACCATTGTAGTTTGCTCATATGCAGTCTTGCATATGAAATTAGTAGAATGCAGGAGGCCATGAACCCCAGGGTTGCAGTACTTTCCTTGCAGATAGCTGGGTCTTTGTGGCCAGTAGTTTGAAATATGCTGTCAAATGAACTTGTTTCTCTGGTGTGAGGTAGGCCTTCTGGGAAGTTGTATTCAAGCTTGCTCCCAGGAATACAATTTGTTGGCAGGGTACAAGATGTGATTTCTTTTTTTTTTATGGTGTACCCCATAGAAGTTAATTTCTTTACGAATGCCAGATTTAATATAGCCTGGTTTTCTGCCTGAATTAGACAATCGTCCATGTATGGGTATACCTGAATATATCTTTGCCTGCAAAATGCAATGACTGGAGCTAGGCACTTTGTGAATACCCTGGGCGCAGTAGATAAGCCAAAGGGCAGTGCACAGAACTGATGGTGCATGTTGCCTGCTTTGAAGTGTAGGTATCTTCTGCAAGATTCCCTTATTGGGATGTGCAGGTAGGCTTCCTTTAAATCCAGTGTTGCCAACCAGGCATCTTTGCCTAGCATAGGAGGCAGATGATGAGTTAGCATCTTGAAATTTGGGAGTACCAAAAATGTGTTGGGATAGAGAGGTCCAGGGTAGGATGCCAGGAATTGTCTTTTCTGGGTACCAGGATAAGTCTTGAGTAGAAACTTTGTCCCCATTCTTCTTCTGGGACAGGTGGAATAGTCCTGATGTTTAAAAGAGAATTTGCTTTTGAGCCTCTGCCCACTGATTTGGGGGTAGATCTGGCCAACCGCTTGGGGTTGGTAAGGAGTGGAAGTGGAATCTGTATCCTTGGGAAACTATATTTAAACACACATTTGCCCTGGGTAATGAGTTCCTAATTTTTTGCCCGCAGGGCAATCTTTCACCCTAAAGGAACAGTTACTTCTGCAGGGCTTGGAAGTTTGAGACTGTTTACCATAGGGTGGGGGGGAGGGGGAGTCTTACTACTCCCTGCTTTGGAGGTGGGAGCCCCCCACTGCTTAGTTCTGTGAGTACCTTGGGATTTAAGCCTGGGTGCTATGCTGGTTCTGGGTTTGGACTGAGAAGGTCTGCAAGAGGCAGGAAAGAAACCATTCTTAGAGGGCCAATGCCTACTAAATCTGGAAGGCTGTAATTGCAGGAAATCTAACAGTTTGCATAGATTTCACTTTTTCCTCCATCTTTTACGTACTTCTGCTTTGTTGCCAAACAGGCGGGCTTGGTTTAAGGGAGCATCCAGCAATTTAGCTTTAACATGATCTGGCAAAGATTGCTCCTTAAGCCAAGCATGCCATCTAAGTACAGACCCAGTGACAGCAGCCCTGCAAGATGCCTCATAGGTTCATACTAGGCTATCTGCCCTCCTAGCCAGAATGTGTTTGGCTTTCGCCACCCATTTTAAATTTATTTTGCTATGCCCTTTTTCGAGGTTAGTATACTGTGCCTCTGTCTAACAGTGACACAGAAGTGATACCCAGGGTAAACCTACGATCTCCCATCCACTCAAGATTCCTCTTGAAGAGGGTCAATGAGGGACTCTGCCTAACCTGGACTGGGATTTTATTCCGGAGTGAAGGGAGCCTCTGGGTTATGAATCTGTCCCTCCAGCATGTCCTATTTATTTCAGTGCTGAGGTTAAAGTCTCTCGAGTGCGTAGCTCGATGAGATCTGGATTTTCTGAGGTGCAGCATGTCCATTAATTCCGGGTTGGACATGGCTTTATATGTCAGGCACAGATCGCCTCTGAACAGGTGGTATGCCACTGAGTAGAGCTGGAGTTTCTTTAACCGGGCAGCATATGGCATCTGTTTGAGCCCTTTGATCCTCTTGGTGAGGTACTTTTGGGGTCTTTCCAGTTGCTGCAGGTGTCTGGTAAGGTACATCCCAAAAGGGGCATTGTACTCAATTATGGGCCTGATGAGGGATGAGTAAAGAGGCACGATGACCTCCCCTGATCTAGATGTGAATACCTTCATGATTAGGTGGGCTATATAAAATGTTTTTCTAACCACTTTGGCCATGTGGTTGTCAAATGAGAGACTGCTATCAACTTGGGTCCCCCAGGTCCCCAATTACTTCTACTGTACTTAATGGATTACCACCTATGTGGTCATTTGTGGGCACTTTGTTTTTGCCAAAGGGGATGACTATACACTTTTTGGCATTTAGCTTGAGGCCATGGCTCTGGCACCAGTTGTCTGTTTCTATGAGGCCCTTTTGGAGGATGCTTGTGTCGGCTGGAGAGTCTATTATGGTGCCCAGTTTGCAGTCATCTGCAAACTTGGTCAGCCACAGTCCTCTTCATAAGTCACTCTTACGAATCAAAACCACATTGCAAAGTATGTTTTCCAACTTGTTTAGCAGAATGCATTAAATCCTGTAAATCTTTATTTTCAGCACAGTCAGGAATCAATCATTTTCTGCTTAAGCAATCCAATAAAATGCTGCTGATACTTTAACATATGAAACTGGCAGTTTAAGGCCCTAATGGCCAATGTTGCAGAAGTGTATACATTCTTACCCATCTATCCAGTGCTCTGGAATCTCTATCAGAGGGGGTAAGATTTTTGGCAGTAGTAGCCTTAATGCAATTGGGTCCCTGTGAAATGATCTCAGGATCCGCAGTAGGATTTTTAAAGAGAAACTTGTGACAGTCAGGAACCCTGTAATACCTATCAGGTTTTCTGGGAGCAGGAGGTAGAGTCAGGGGCCAGGCTAGATTGCGAGAAGGCATCAACAATATCCAGTACAGGAGGGACAGCTGAAGGCCTGTGTTGAGGCAGGAGTAAGAAATTCCTAAGCCTCTTTTTGGAGTCAGAGTAATCCTGGTTTTCCCAGTGAAAATGCTCCCTAAAAGTATGCAAAGTTTCACCAAAACAGAAATCCTCTGGATGGGAAGCAGAGGGGATGGGGTTCTATGCTTCAGAATCCTCATAGGTAGATAAGGGTAAATCCTGGTCATCAGAGGAAACAGAAATTTCAGAGTCCTGATCAGAAGAATCAGAAGGAAAATCAGTCCTAGGTCTCTTAATGGGGGGGTGGCGGCGGCTTCCCCAGATTAGCGTAATAAGGTCTTCAGCCATTCTTATTTGTTTTTTAGACATAGGGGCCTGACCATGCGGTCTGGGTGTTTGTTTTCTAGACATGGATAATTGAACAGAGTACCAAAATATTTAGAAGTATAAACAGATGATGAATAGTCAAGAGATTTGAATAAGGCACAAAACTGACAGCGAGGTAAGTCGTGGTCTGGGCCTAAGCAAGGGATGCAGTACGAATGAAAATCTTTGAGGCATTTGCTTTCCACAAGAAATACAATTGTTAACTTTTACTGACATTGGTTTAGAGCAAGAAAATGGTTCCCCAACTGGGTACTTAACTTAGCTGAAGACTTCGGTTCTGAAACTCAAACGAAAATTTCAGGAGTAGGCCAGCTGGCACTTACGAACTTCGAACTTCTGCTTCAGGCATCGCATGGCAAGAAAGACTGGTGTAATGGTGTCGGCTGCATGCTTTATACACCTGACTACCCAACGTCATGGAAGATGAGACAGCAACTGACACAGGACCCAAGACTTTAATAATCAGGCCGACTGAGGGCCACTGCAAGCAGATAACCCAAATGTGATGACTCGTATGGTCCTTCAGGTTTTACAAGGCAGGAAGGGGGAAGAAAGGAGTGTTGTACTGGACAGACATGAAGAAATGGATCTATGGTTATGTGAAGTACATAACTTGCATATCATTCATTCGGTCTGTCTGATCCAGAATGTGAAAGTCTCAAACCAGTATCAACTCAGGGTGGTCTCTTGACAAGAGACCCTTCAGGACAAAAGCACCAAAGGAAATTGTAACCCTGGAAAACCAGTCCAAATTAACATTTTTTCCATGCATACCTTCATTAAACATTCACAAATATCCAGTGAAGAGGTTCTAAGGGTAGTAAAATTTGTAACAGCTCTTGGCTTAGTGGGTAGAGTCTCGCTGTATGCAGCATAAAGAAAATTCACTTGGCAGTTATCTGCAAAAGGAAACCTTTAGAAACTTTCTGCCTCACTCTGTTGATAGCAAAGACAGAAACTCTCTTCTGAAGAATATGGTTCTGTGACAATAGAAGAAATTGTCTACATAAACAACGCAGGTAGGATGCACTCCCCTTTGCTTCCACAACTAGGAAAGAAAATTGTCAAGTGAATATGTTGTGAACCGTGACTCAAAACACCTTGGGAAGAAAAAATAGGCTCATCGTCTACTAAGGAAGGAGGAAATTTAGATAATGCATGGAGTATTGAAATCTTTCTGAACGAAGCGATGGCTACGTGTTTTTCATTAAATAAATTTTAGCTCTATAGAGAAAGCTGGCTTGAAGAGAGACTTGCAGCTTCTAGTACCAGGTTCAGATCCCAGAGCAGGGCCCCTGACGGTAAATCTAAGCAAGTAATGTCAGATTATGAGAAGCTATAGAGTGTTCTTGAAACCAAACATGGAAATATGAATTAGAATCCAAATGGACTTAAATTGAGGAAAAAACTACAGCCAGTGTTGAACACCATATACAACAACCACCTCTGAGATTGGGCCAGAAAAGGGATCGATATTCTAAGGTTAAATCCAAGTGTCAAATCTCATCCATTTAATGCTATAAATCCTAAAAGTAAAATCTTTTTTGGGTCGCTGTTAGAATTCTTTCTACTTCTGAAAGCAAGGGACTTATTCACTGGCAATTAGTGAAACTGGAGAAACCAGGTGGTTAGTTTTAGACTAAAGATGTGGGAGAGGCTTCCTGGAACAGTGAAAAGATCACAGATGCTGCATGGATCCAAAATCCAGGGAAGCTTTTTGAAGAGGCCTTAGAAGAGAAGACCACATCTGTCTTGGGCCAAAAGGGAACTAGGAGGATGACTTTGGCCTTTCACTTAAATTGCTTTATATAAGAATCTGGGTATTCGGGGCAGCAATGGGTAAGCATATAGAAGCCCGAGAGGCCACTATTAAAAAAGTACAGTTGTGTACACTTACCATAAATGTAGATGTTAGTGTATTCACTGTTGCAGTCATTACTTTTGGGTAATCTGCCGGCAGGTTGCCCTTAGTCGGCCTGATTAACAAAGTCTTGGGTCCTGCATCGGTTGCTGTCCCTTCTTCCATGACGTCAGTGGTATAAAACATGCAGCAGACGCCATTACATCAGTTTTTTCTTGCCCCAGATATCAGGTGCCCCCAAATGGATATATATATATATATAAAATTAAAAAAAAATATATACCTCCAAACAAAAGCAAATATACCAAAAAGGCTTTTAAGCATAGTAAAAGAAAGTAAAGGTATAGTAAGAGAAAAACGGGGGGCTGGAGGGTGGGTAACCAGGACTGCAACAGTGAATACACTCTAACATCTACCATTATGGTAAGTGTACACAACTGTACTATGTTCTTCGTGCACACTGCTGCAGTCATTACATTTGGGTAGATTCCCAAAGCTATGGTTGGGAGGATGGAATTATACAGCATTAGGACCAGCTATAAGGCCCTGCATGACAGCAGTGGCAAAGCCAGCTCTTGATTTAGAGAAGAGCAGCAAATGGTAATGTTTGGTGAACGTATGAACTGAGATCCAGGTAGCAGCTTCTAGAATGTCTCTGGTAGGAACACCTATGAGAAAGGTGGTAGAAGTAGATGCAGCCCTGGTGGAATGACATCTGATCCCCTGGGAGATAGTTTTACCATGGTGCATACAGCAGAAACGAATACAATGGCGTATCCATTTGGAAATAGTCTGCTTTGTAATAGCCTTTTCCTCCGCCCCTGCAGCAAATGCCACCAGTAGTTCAGATTTTCTTAAGAGATTTTGTCCTGTTTAGGCAAAATCTAAGTTGTCTGTGTACATCCAATGAATGCAGAATCCGCTCCCCTTTGTTCTGTGGATTGGGAAAGAAAGTTGGAAATGAATGGTCTGATTAAGAGCCACACTGGATACCACCTTAGGCATGAAGGATGGACTGGTCCTGAGAGACACCCTGTCCGCATGAAAAATAATGAAAGGCTCCACTGCCATAAGAACCTGCAATTCAGAACTCCTTCTAGCTGAAGTGACTGCTAAAAGGAAAGTGTTTTCCAAGAGGGAAATTTTAGATCTGCAGTAGCAGCTGGCTCGAAAGGAGAGGGAGCGAGTTTTTCCAATACAAAACTGAGGTCCCAGGCAGGGGTTGGAGCTCTCCTGGGAGGTCTTAAGTTTTTGGCCCCTCTGAGATGCTGCTTTAGCAGAGGATGAGAGAAGAGGGGAGGTTCTGTGTTGTAATGAGCTGAAATGGCAGAGGCATGGATTTTTATGGAAGAGAGAGACAAGCCCTTGTGAAGCATCTCAGTTAAGTACTGTAAAATATGAGGAATATTGGGCACTGTTGTGCTTATTTCTTGTGATTGGTTCCAGGCACAAAATCTTTTCCATTTGTCAGCGTAAGATTTTCTAGTACTAGTCCTCCTTGCCTCCAAAATGACATCCATCACAGATTTGCTAAGGGGTGCTAAGGGTGAATTTAGATTAGCCACGTTGCAAGATTCAAAGTTTGGAGCAGAGTGTACAGAACTTGGTTGTTCTGCCGAGACAGTAAGGTGCCTGAGGCAGGTGCCACGGTGGAAGGAGTGGGTACCAGTGTTGAGGCCAGTCTGCAGCAATCAGAATAATTTTTGTTTTGTCCTGTCTTTTAGTAGAACTTTGGAGAGCAGAGGCAGAGGGGGAAAAGGCATAAACTGACAGTTTTTTTCCAGCTGAATGATAGAGCATCCACTTTACAAGCTTTTTTATGATGAGTTCTTGTGCAAAATTTGTCCAACTGATAGTTCTGGGGTGAGGCAAAAAGATCTATGTCTGGACTCTCCCATTTGATTGTCAACATGTTGAAAATTCGTGGCTCCAGTTTCCATTTGTGTGGGTCCATGAGATTTCTACTTAGTCTGCCAGAGTATTCAGCTTTCCTGGCAGGAATTGAGCTTATAGTTGTATTTGGTAGGTCAAAGCAGTGTTCCACAACGCCATGGCTAGTCTGCAAAGGGGGTAGGAATGTGTACCCCCCCCCCCCAGCTTGTTTATGTACCACATAACTGTGGTGTTGTCTATCAGTAATTGACTTGGATGAAGGTAGTCCTTAAAGGCTGTCAGAGCATTCTGTACAGCTAGCATCTCTTTCTGATGGATATGAACATGCATTTGATTTGGGCTCCATTTGCCCTGAATGCACTTCCCTGCCAGATGAGCCCCAAGCACAGTGTGATGAGTCTGTCGTTAGGGTTTCGGCGGCAGGGGGTGGAGTGAATGGCAGTCCCTTGTTTTGGTGGCAGGCCTCTGCCCACCATAGGAACTCTAGTTGCAGGCAAGGTATGATAGGAATCACTGTTTCCAGGCTGTGACAATGTTGGCTCCATAAACTTTAAGTACCACTGAAGTTTCCTCATATGCAGTCTTGCATATGGAATTAGAAGAATGCAGGAGGCCATGAACCCCAAGGCTTGCAGAATTTGTCTTTCAGATAGCAGGGTTTTTGTGGCCACCTGTTTGAAGCAAGTCAATTGAATTTGCTTTTCTGGCACAAGGTAAGCCATCTGGGCAGTTGTACTCAAGCTTGCACCCAGGAATGTAATTTTTTTTGAGACTGTACCAGTTGTGATTTCTTTTTGTTTATGGTGTACCCTAGACAAGTTAGAACCATTTTTACAAATGCCAGAAGCTTTAGAAGAATGTCCTTGTTTTCTTCCTGAATTAGACAATCGTCCAGGTATGGATATATCTGAATTTTTTCTTTGTCTGCAAAATGCAATTACTGGAGCCAGGCACTTTGTGAAGACCCTCGGTGCAGTAGATAAGCCAAAGGGCAGTGAAGAGAACTGGTAATGAAAGTAGCCTGCTTTGAAGTGGAGGTATCTTCTGCAAGATTCCCTGATTGGGATATGCAGGTAAGCCTCTTAAGTCTAGAGTTACCAACCAGGCATCTTTGCCTAGCATAGGAAATAACTGCTGAAGAGTCAGCATCTTGAATTTTGGAATGTCCAAAAATGTATGGTAGATAAATCCAGAATTGGGACGCCATTTGTCTTTTCTGGGTACCAGGAAAAAAGCCTCAAATAAAAACCTTGTCTCTTTTCCTCTTCTGGTACTGGTTGAATAGCCACCATGTTCATGAGGGACAGAACTTGTTTCTGGGCCTCTGCCCACTGATTTGGGGGCAGGTATGGCCATCCGTTTGGGATTGGCAACATGTGGAAATGAAATCTGTATCCCTGGGATACTATATTTAAAACCCATTTGTCCTGGGGTTATAAGTTGCCAGTTTCGTGCATGAAGTGCCAGTTTTCCCCCCAGAGGGGCGGCTAAAAAGGTAAGTGCTTGGTGAGTGTAGAGGAAAGTCATTGAGACTGTTTACTATAGGGAGGTGCCTTGTTTCCAGACTTAGAGGTGGAGGCACCCCATTGTTTTGTTCTAAAAGTCCCTTGTGATTGAAACCTGGAGCCTTTGGAATGTCTGGGTTTGACTTGAGTGGCTCTCGAAGGAACTGGAATGGACCAGTTCGTAATAGGCCAGTGCCTACTAAATCTTGGAGGTTGCACTTGTAAGAAATATTTCACAGTTTGCATTGATTTAGCTTTGTCTTCCATATTTTTTAAAACTTCTTCAGCCTTATTACCAAAGAGACTGGCCTGTTGTAAAGGAGCATCTAACAATTTTGCTTTAACATGATCAGGCAGAGTTTGCTCTGAGCCAAGCATGCCTTTTTAGCACAGACCCAGTTACAGCGGCCCTGCAAGAGGCCCCCAAAGAATCAAAACCACATTGCAAAGTATGTTTTCCAACTTGCTCAGCTGAATGCAATAAATCCTGTAAATCTTTATTTTCCACACAGTCCGAAATTATCATTCTGTTTAAGCAGTCCCATGATATGCTGTTGATATTTAAGCATATGAAATTGACAGTTTAAAGCCCTGATTGCCAAGGTTGCAGAAGTGTAAACCTTCTTACCCCATCTATCCAGCGCCCTGGAATCTCTATCAGAAGGGGTAGGATTTTTAGCAGTAGAGGCCTTAATGCCCTTGGGACCCTGAGAAATGGTTTCAGGATCAGCAATAGGATTTTTGAAAAGGAATTTGAGAGAGTCAGGAACCCTGTAGTATCTGTCTGGCTTAAAAGGAGCCGGTGGCAGAGAATAAGGAGCCATACTAGATTCTGAAAAAACATGTCTAGAACAGGAGGTATAGCCAAAGGCCTATGCTGAGGAAGAAGAAAATCCTAGTCTCTTTTTAGATTCAGAGAAATCCTGACTTTCCCAGTGGAAATGTTCCTTTAAGGTATGTAAAGTTTCCCCAAAAGAAAAATCCTCAAGGGGAGAAGCAGAAGGAATGGAATTTTCTGCATCAGAGTCCTCATAAGTAGGTATAGACAAATCCTGTTCATTAGAAGAGTCAGAAGAAATTGATTATGAATCTTCTGAACAGGATTCCATGTCTTGCCTAGGCCTCTTAGGAGGGGGTACCCCTAATCAGAGTAATTAAATCTTCAGCCATTTTGATCATTTGTTTTTTTAGGCATAGGGGCCTGCATATGTGGCCCAGGTGTCTGTTTTAGACAGATTTAGATTTTGACCTTAGATTTTAAGATGGCGTAGGTCTAATATACAAATCTGTAGCCCTGAAAACACCCTTAAAAGCCGGTGCCTGAACAGCTGCTCTGGACTCATCTAAGGTAGAGACATCCGCGGGTTCCATAATTGAAGCATCTCGCGGCATACAGGACTCCGAATGGGTCCCAGTAGAGGCCTGCGAATCAGAAGCGGGTATCAGGTGCTGTGAAAGCGCCTCACTGAGTATCAGTTTAGACCTAGACGGTCTGCCTCTTTCTTTGCGTTTTTTTAGGTATTGCGGTAGTCAGATTACTAACAAGACGACATTTCTGGATAATTAAGACGTGAGCCAAAATATTTAGAAGCAAAAATATACAGACATTTAATAGTGCGTTGATTAAATTTAGCACAAAACCGACAGCAAGGTACGTTGTGGTCAGGGCCTAAGCAAGGAATACAGTACAAATGAAAATCCTTACGAGGTATTTGCTTCCCACAAGTAATGCAATTAACTTTTACGGACATCGGTAAGGAACAAAAAAAAAAGTTTCCCCAACGGGGTACTTAGCTTTTAGTTGGAAGACTTTGGTTCTGAAACTCGAAAATGAAAATTTCAGGAGTCTGCCGACCGGCACTTGCGAAATGCTTCTGCTTCGGGCACCGCGAGGCAAGAGACTGATGTAATGGCGTTGGCTGCATGTTTTATATCCCTGACAACTTGACGTCATGGAAGAAGAGACAGCAGCCAACACAGGACCCAAGACTTTGTTAATCAGGCCAACTGAGGGCACCCTGCCAGCAGATTACCCAAATGTAATGACAGCAACAGTGAAACACGAAGAACATACAGCATCCCTTGGTGACTGCCCCAGAAAGGGGGAGGGGAATGGCAAAGTTGAAGTATTTAGTTTTGTAGTGGGAGGCAAGCTACAGCAAGGACTGCCCCAGCAACTGAACATTTGGCTGGGTATCTCTGAATTGAAAGACCACTCATGACAATACCTGCTGAGCCTATCCACTAGGCAATTTATAGTTCTGGAATGTGTGTGCTCTATTAAAAAAAAAAAAGGTCCAAGGTAACAGCCCATTGCCAACTCCACTGCTTCCAGACACAAGTAAAATTAGTTCCTCCCTGCTTTGTGATGTAGCAAACTACCACGTTTTCTGTTTGGATAGATATACCCTAGAGAAGACAGTCCTGAAGCTCCTACAACACAAGAACCATCCTCATCTCCAAGACCTTTATGGAGTATTGGCCACCTTGTCTGTCCACAAACTTTGGGCCATTATCCCTCCGTCATTCAACCCCCCCACCCACCCAAGGGAGGATGCATACATGGTTATGACAGCTACTGGGGCAGAAGGTAGGAAGGTTTTACCAGAGTGAACCACTGGAGATTTTAACTAGAACCTCAAGTGCTTCATGCATGAATTATGACAAACAGTGGAAAAATGCACTGACTACTGAACCCAAAGAGCCACTGCAAAATCCCCATGTGATCATGTAGTGCACCATTACAGTAGACAATGGCATTAGTCTCAACACCCTCAGAACCAAGGCTGCAGTACAAGGTTGTGAAGCAGACAATGAATGCCCAACTTCAAATGAATCCTGTCTGGTGGTAAGGAGACTACAGAAAGTGCCCAAATGACAAACTAAACAATTCACTGAACTGGTTGAAGTTTGACGTCTGTTGACTTACTGAAATTCTAAGGGACTGGCAAAGCTCAAGACAGTTCATGGCATCTGAAAGACTCCATCGAACTGGCAACTAGGAGCCATTCATCTAGGCATAGAAATATCTTGTACCTCAACAGCAGTAGATTAGCAGCTAAAACAGTTGAGCAACTGGTGAACATCATGGAAGCTGTGGTGAGGCCAAATATGAAGCCTGAACTGACAACAGTCCCCTATGTGGGAGCAGAGAGGCATCTCCTCGACTGCTGCATCAAGACTGGAATAATGTCTGACAGCAAATGAATCTAGGTGCTTCCTGGATCAGACAGTAGAATAAAAGACTGAACCATGGCCATTCTAATTGCTTCTATATACTTGTTCAGTAGGCTGGGCCTGAGTTTTCTTCAGAATCACAAAGAACGTTGAATAAATCCCCAACCATCCCCAGTCTTGTTGAACTCTTGCATGGCCAGACTAGGTGGGATGTCTGGCAGCATTTAAGTTGGAAAGGTGGTCAGGCAAACCTTCAAGAATGCTACAAGCCTCCTATCAGTGAAGGAACAGCTATATCCCTGGTTATGCAGACCACCTGAGCCTCTGGGAAGAATATCTTTGCAGACCTCATGGGCCTCTGGGAGAGACATCCTTACAGAAGGGGAGACTAACTGCTGACATTTAGAGAGTTCCTAAACCAAAGTGAATGAGGTCCCTTTTGGTTCACACTGTACGATCGGAGGAAATAAACTTAACTCAGCCAGCAGAAAGGGTCTTACAGTCCTGCTCGCGCAATGCATCTTCTTCAGAGGCCAAACAAGATTGAACAAACAGGGCACTGATGGATTCCACAAAGTGGTCCTCAAAATCACAAAGGAGCAGCCACGCATGTGCTCGCACTATTAAGCCAGTCCCAGCTGCTCTAGCCTTAATAAATGCTGCAATATGCATAAGGGGCATGAAGAGTCTGGTGATGTTGGACATCACAGTCAAGGATGAGTCCACTTTGACTTTGTCAAGGTGGCCTTCAGAGTAGATAAAGCCTGCTGCAGCTCCATAAAAACTACTCAGGTGTTTGACAGTAAAAAGCTCTTAACACAGAAGTGCCTGAAGCATACGCCTGCTTCACCAATCAATCCAACACCATGGACTACTTGTGGGTTGGGGGATGAACAGAATGCAACTCCCTTATTAGCTGCACCACAATGGAGTCAACTGTAGGAGATTCAGCCCACTGTTGCAGGACTTTGGATGGGCAGAGAATTATCAGGTTTGTGAGGGACTGTACCTCAACTTGTTGGCCACAGGCACCACTCAAAGATGGTGCTGAACCAAAAGCTTCAAACAATACAGTCATCCTGGTGAGGGCGGGGGGGGGGTCAATGGGCCAAGATCCCCTCAAGCACATCAACTCTAAAATTTCAAGCACATCAACTCTAAAATTTCACTGAAGGTGTAGTCCTCTGGAAGGGACTGGCAGGTATCCTTCTCCATCCTGAATCTATCTTTGGAGAGGTAGTCAGATGGATCCCAAGTGCTTCTACTTGCACATCCTCAGCTACAGCAAGGGAGGTATCGTCCAAATCCTCAGATGACAATCTGGTTTTGGGCATTTGGTCTGATGCATACAGGTCAACCCTGACAAAAGGATATCTAATAGGAAAACAAGATAACCGTGGGATGGAACTGCCTCTGAGACCTACAGTACTGCTGTCTTAAAGGCAACGATCCTACAAACATCTGCAAGGCCAATCCAATCTCCATCAGATCAGAGGACACCATCCCAGATTCTGAATCCTTCCTACATCTATTGAAGAGATGAGTGGGGATGGTGGGGCCTCAATGAGGGAGGTTAGCATAATAGTTACGGTGTTTGCCTTCTAGAAACAATGTGCAGGATTTGACTCTCACATGGGATAAACTGGCTAGGCTTAAAATGGCCCACAAGGGCAGTCAGCCAAGTATTAACCTAGGATCAAAATTGTAGGCTCAAAAGCAGGACTAAGACACCATAAGTGGTGCTGAACCTAATGGCCTCAGTAAGAACAGAAGCTCTCAACTAAAGCCCTCAACTCTCGAGACTAAGTCAACTGTGAAAATGGAAGATGATCTCAGATCCAAAATATTCAGTGCCAAAGCCAAGAGAAAGTCTGCACAGAGGCCACAGGACCCAACTGAAAATTATGCTCTGAAAGCCAGACTGACTAAGCTAGAATAGGAGGCACCTGAGAGGATCTAACTGCCTTTAAAGCCAAAGGGGACAGAATGCCTCCAGTCTCAACCTGTCCTCTGGAAATTCCGAATCAAGTGATCCAAGTCTGCTTCCAATGTACTTTTGTAAAACATGGACTTCAGTTCAGACCATCTTCAGTGCTTTCCTTGAAAGCGCTAATTAGACTTCTCGGACGTTGCCAGTTTCCTCATGGGGTTATGAAACAAACACAGACACAATGGTTCATAATCTGGTGGCTCAGTTTAGGTTGGAGTGCAGGCTACAGGAGCTTTGAACCTCACAGCTTTGGCACTACGGATAAGGTGAAGGCTCAGGCCTTTTCTTAGATTCCAAATCTTTTTGTTTGAATGTATTTTCTGAAGCCTTTCAATTTTGTCACCTCTGGATCTGGTGGCAAGAAGCCTTTTAATGTTAACTTTGTCGGTTAGGGCCCTAGGTGTAAACCCTGCACAGATTTCAGTGTCAAAGATGGGGAACTCCCAAACACCATACACAAATCATGCATGCCCTGTAGTGAAATTCCCAGTGAATCCTTAATTCTTGCCAGTTTCTCCACAATACTTACCAAAACAATTCTCTACCAGTATATTTACCTCCAATGTTTTTCACAGATGCAACAAAAAAATCTAACACTTATAAGAACCAATCAACACTAGCAATATCTTTGTATATGTGGGTCTATATTAGTAGAAAATTCCAGCGAACAGCCATTCAAATAAACCAATGAATGGCCATTCATCGAAGGTTCACCTCAGCAACTGTTCTTCTACGGGAAGGGAGTTAGTTGGCCAGCATTAGGAAAATTTGCCATTTTACCCCACTGTAGTGTGATCTCAGAGTTGGTATATGTAAGATGAGGTGGTGAGGGGAGCAATCCCAAACACTTGGTGGGTTTGACAATGTAGTTTGTGTACAGTTCATGTGGGAGATGAGTAATTCCCTTCCCTTAGAAAAATGTTTGCTGAAGTGAACGTCAGATGAACGGCCGTTCACTGGAATTAGTTTGAGGAATTAATATAGACCTGTATACGAAGAACATAGAACAGTAGACTACAACTACACTAGCTATACTAGCACTCAGTAAACCAAGCAAGCAAGAACAAGTAGTGGGAAAACAGCAGTACAGAAGGAGCAAACAATGCCTACTGAAAGGCAGAATTTCTAGAACAGACAAAAAAACAAAGTAACAATCCCCTGATGGGTAGAACAGCACTATAGTAAAACAAGAATCCAGCTAACAATAAGGAGGTGGAGCACTTGGCTGTGAGTGGACAGTATCAATTCACTATGGCAGCAAGCAAGATCTGGGGTAACTAGAGGAACAGATGCACTACGGGAAGAGAAACGGTTAAAGGGGATTGATGCTGGAGCACTAATTTTACAGGGTGATTTAACAAGTATTTCAAGGACCCATATGTCTGACGAGAAACTGAATAGGATCCTCTATTAAAAAAAAAAATCTTCCACAGTACATAATTTATTACAACTAGACTTCCGATAGCGATCTTCCAGAGTAGTTGGAAGAGTGCTGCGAGCAAGTTGCGAAACAGTAACCAGGGGAAATGCACATCAACAGAATACAGTTAATTTAATCAACTTGTCACAGTTGAAACTTCAGATAGGTCTGCCAAAAGAATGCTACATTTGTCCAGAGATTGAGCCCATTCCCCTTTCCCCTACTGTGACTTTACATCTTCCACCCTCCAGAAGTCTCCACATCTCTATTGTGCCATCTTCTGTCTCCAATTCATATTTGCACAGAATACAGACTATATAACTGGGAAAAAAACAAACTGCTGTAGACATAGGCTGCAATTTTAACAGGCCTCTCAACCTTTCTAGACCAAGAGGCAAGAAACAAAAAGGGAGTATGCTTGACCTCAACCCCAGTCTTGCATTCCAAGGGAAAAAAAAAAAAAAAAAGGAGTATGCTTGACCCCTGACCTCAACCTTAGTCCTGCTTTCCACGGATGTAAAAAATGGATGGAGGAAAGGAAAGCAGACTGCATTAGAGTATCTACAATAAGATAAAACTACATTACACTATTCATACAAATGACTGCTGCAGTCATACCTCTCAGAAGAGTCCCAAAGCTTTCAGCACCAGTCCCTTCTGTGGCTGGCAACCCTCAGGGCAATATACCCTTAAGAATGCCACAGCAAACTCAACTGTAGTCCTAGACGGGTCAGCCTGAAGTACTTGGAAAAGGTGTGGAAGGACTAAGTAGCAGTTTCAGAGATAAAGCTTTCAGGGGCATTTCTTTAAAGAATGCTACGATGGTAGACATGTTCCTGGTAAAGTGAGAGCTTACCTCACATGGTGATGGGTTTTCTGTAGAATTTGTGGCAGAATACAATGCAAAATCCACTTAGAAACAATCTTAGTTCTTCCCTTCAGTTGTCAAAGGCCGCAAACAGACAGACAGTCTTTCCAAAGGCTTTTTTTTTTTTTTTTTTTTTTAATAACTTAAATCAATACCTTTGTGCACATCCAGAGATTTTTCCCTTTGTTTTGCAATTTAAAGGAAAACAGTGGGAGCTGAATGGCCTTATTGAGTAAATGTCACAGCTTTTGGCTACCCTATCCAAGTGGAACACCAGAAAGGGGTCACTACACAAGTGCCTATAAAACTCAAGACACCCCACTGGCTGACAACTGCTACCAGGAATACGTTCTTCCATGAGACATACTGCCTAGGCTGATCCTGCTCATTCAAGTGACAGTTAATTTTACAGCATAAAATTCAGAACCATGTCGGCATAACTACATTCTTTGGAGGTCTGAGATACAAGATCCCTCTGAGGAAGCGTTTCGTTGCTGTTCTAGAGAAGAGTGGTAGAAAAAGTAAACTCCCTGCTGTTGCAGACAGACCGACTTTAATGGAGAAAGACTAAGCCTATGTGAAACAATTCTGCAGACACTGCAGGACCTTTAGTACTTCTGCTTCAGTAGGGATTAGATTCGTCACTCTGGCACCAAAGTAAGACTTCCCATATTGCCAGGCACATTTCTTATTGCTTGGCTTCCTAAATGGCTCCCATGTTGGACAAGTGTCCAAAGGTTAACAAGGTTAAATCCCCCAGGCTGCTAGGGTGACAGACTGAGTGTACTGTGTCCACTGACTCAGTAGATCCACGTGCTTGGGCAAAATGATGGGATCTACCCTATCTCAATATGCAGGTGGGAGAACCAGGGCAGTCCCGGCCAGAAATGTGCAGTTAAAATCACACACTACCTTCCTTCCTTACTATTTTTAGGTACACACATGGGTGCAAAGGCACACAGAAATCTGCCCTTCCAGCTGACTGAGAACACATCCAATGCGTGCACCACCTGCAAAGTGAGCCTGGAACAGTACTTGATTCAGCAGTTCTCATGAGACAGAAAAACTAGAGGTTCCTGAGATGTCTGCAAGTGAGAAAACCCTGTATGCACAGTGTGTGACATCTCTCTGCAGATGGTCGACCTCTCTCTCTTTTTGGGGCTGTAAACTTAATAAAAAACCTGGCAGATGGCTATAAGCCAAATTAATGCCATCCTGCAGTCTCTGTAGATACATCACTAGGAACCAAAAT
Organism: Protopterus annectens; assembly: GCF_019279795.1. Classification (NCBI taxonomy): domain Eukaryota; kingdom Metazoa; phylum Chordata; order Ceratodontiformes; family Protopteridae; genus Protopterus; species Protopterus annectens. The sequence goes on from NC_056739.1 coordinate 606,804,937, forward strand.
TGCATACTCCAAACAGAGTGTACTGGATGCGAGTTCCAGTCTTCCTAGGAAATGCTGACAGTCAAACCAACCTTGTGTTCGTGAATTGAAATTAATCTCAATTCTGAAGAAGTCTACGGACGAAAAGTACAGTTTTGTACCTACCATAAATGTAGATGTCCGAACTGGATAGCATCTGCAGTCATAACAACTGGGTTGTCCTGTCGTCAGGCAGCCCTTCGGTCGGCCGGATTCCAAGTCCAGGTCCGGCTTCGGCTGATGTCGCACTTCAACCCGACGTCATCTCTGCTGGTCTTCGGGTATAAAGGCATCAGCCGACGCCATTTTCCTCAGTGTTTCTTGCCCCAGATGCCAGTTGCCCTCTTGGAAGGCTAAATTTTGGGTAAATGCCAATGTTTCCAAAAGATAGAAGGCAAACACAAAAAATAAGCATGTATGTACATATATACAAACAAATACACCATAAGAGACTCCCCCCACCAGCTAGCTATTAGGAGGGTAAATACCCTAGGAGTACCACAGAGGGAAGGAGGGAGGGTAATCCTGACTGCAGATGCTATCCAGTTCGACATCTACATTTATGGTAGGTACAAAACTGTACTATGTCCTTCATGGATGCATCTGCAGTCATAACAACTGGGTAGAATACCATAGCCAACTAGGTGAGGAGGAAGAATAGATTATGGTGTGGTTAGGATCCCTTGCAGTACAGCAGTGGCAAACCCTGCTCGGGATCTGGAATACAGAGGTAGATTATAATGCTTGGCAAATGTATGCACGGAGGTCCAAGTAGCCGCCTCAATAATGTCCTTCGTTGCCACTCCTCGTAAGAAGGCTGTGGTAGTGGCTGTTGCCCTTGTAGAATGAGGCCTTATGTTCTGTGGAATTGGTTTTCCATGGAAGGAGTAACAGAATCGTATGCAATTTCCTATCCATTTGGAGATTGTCTGTTTGGAAATTGCTTTTCCTTCCCTTCCTGTTGCATAGGCTACAAAAAGCTGGTCAGTTTTTGTTACTTTTTGTTCTGTCCCGGTAGTAGCGTAGCTGTCTATGTACATCCAAGGTATGCAGCATTCTTTCCCCTCTGTTTTGTGGGTTGGGGAAGAAGGTAGGTAGGTGGATTGCCTGGTTTAAAGACACTCTGGATACCACCTTAGGCATAAATGTAGGATTAGTCCTCATGGACACTATCTTGGTGGAAGATTAGGAAGGGTTGTACTGCCATTAGGGCCTGAAGTTCAGAAACCCTCCTTGCTGAGGTTATTGCCAGTAGGAAAGCAGTTTTCCATGATAGATGCTGTAGGTCTGCTGTTGCTGCTGGTTCAAAAGGTGCGAGTGTCAACTTTTCTAGCACAAAGTTCAAATCCCAAGCTGGCAATGGTGGTTTCCTAGGAGGTTTTACATTCTTGATCCCTCTGAGGAACTGCCTGAGTAGAGGATGTGAAAAGACAGGTGGATCAAAGCTGTATTCTGCTGAAATAGCTGATGCATGTATCTTGGAGGAATAGGACAGGCCTGTATGTAGAAGCTCTGCCAAGTACTCCAGAATGTTAGCAATATCTATATTCGACACATCTTTTCCTCTTTCAGCACTCCAAATGACAAACCTTTTCCATTTTCCTGCATAGTTCCTTCTTGTTGAAGGTCTGCGGGCTTCAAGGATAATGTCTTTAACCCTTTGGGAAAGATCTGGATTAGTTGCTGCTATGTGATGTTCCATGCAGTCAGTTGCAACGTTTTAGGTTTGGATGCATGATGCTGTAGTTGTTCTGAGTTAACATCAAAGGCATCAGGGGTATTGACCACATTTTGTCCCGAGACATGCTCCTCAGCAATGGGTACCAGTGTTGTCTTGGCCAGTTCGGAGCTATCAGGATTATCCTTGGACGTTCCTCCTTGATTTTTAGTAATACCTTGTGTATCAAGGGAAGAGGTGGGAATGCATATGCTGTCAGACCTTTCAAGCTGAAGGAGAGCGAATCCACTTTCCATGCAAGTGGATGGAATGTCCTTGTGCAGAATTTCTTGAGCTGGTGATTGAGAGGGGAAGCGAATAGATCTGTGGCATTCCCCATTTCTTTGAGATGGTCTTGAAGATGTCCGGGTGTAGCATCCATTCGTGAGCATCCGAGGTGGTTCTGCTTAACATGTCTGCTAGAGTATTCTCCTTTCCCGGTACAAATATTGCCTGTAACTGGATGTTGTAGCTGAGTGCCAGATTCCAAAGGTCCAAAGTCATTCTGCATAGGGGGTATGAATGAGTGCCTCCCTGTTTGTTGATGTACCACATGACTGTGGTGTTGTCTGTCATCAAATGGCCTTCTTTGAGAAATGGTCTGAATTTTTGGATTGCCAGTTTTACTGCCAGCATTTCTTTTAGGTTGATGTGCAGGTGAAGCTGGTCCTGCGTGCACAATCCTTGTACGCATTTGTCCAGCATGTGAGCCCCCCATCCTAGGTCTGAGGCGTCTGTTGTGATGGTTTGGCTTGCTTGATAGTTGTGAAAGGGTAGGCCTGGGTTTGACTGGCATGCTTGAGCCCACCATAGGAACTCCTGTTTTAGGCATGGGATTAGTGGAATTTCTGCTTCTAGGCGGTGCCTGTGTTGGGACCATAAATTCTTTAGGTACCACTGTAGTTTGCTCATATGCAGTCTGGCATGTGGAATTAGAAGTTATGTACTCACCATAACGTTCCATCTGAGTAGGTGACTTCATTCGGATGCAACCTGTGGGTATCGGATCCGACCTCGGATCCGAGCCGGCAATTCAAAAGCTTAGGCTCCGAGCTCCTAGCTCCTCCCTCTTACCCATAACCCCTTGCCACGCCCTGACTGACCTCAGATTGAGTTTGCCTCAAATACTGACCACAGTATACTAAAACAGCATAAATACTCGCTCTATAAAGGTCAGGGGGATGGAGGGGGGGATGGTTGCATCCGAATGAAGTCACCTACTCAGATGGAACGTTATGGTGAGTACATAACTTCTAAATCTGAAGTAGGAAGACTTCATTCGTCTGCAACCTGTGGGACAGAGTCCCTAGCTACCTGAATCTTGGGCGGCCATCATGGAAGGATGTTCCGGAGCACCGCTGAGCCAAAGGATGCTCTTCCTCTAGAAACAACATCCACCTTGTAATGAGAAATAAAAGTATGAGGCGAGGCCCAAGTAGCTGCCGCGCAGATGTCATCCAACGAAACACGGGACTTAAAGGCGGCTGACGTAGAAACTGCCCTAGTAGAATGAGCCGTAACCCTCTTAGGAGCAGGTCTGCCTAAAGTGTCATATGCCTGCAATATGCAATTAGCAATCCATTTAGACAGAGTGACTTTAGACACTGCTTTACCCAGAGCAAATTTAGCAAAGGAGACGAACAGCTGATCTGATTTCCTGTGGCCAGCTGTCCTGTTAATATAAAAACGTAATTGTCTATGAACATCCAATGAATGCAATTTGTATTCCCCTTTGTTTGAATACTTGGGAAAAAAACAGGCAAATTGATTGACTGGTTAATATTGGATTCAGAAGAGACCATTGGAAGAAAAGATGGATTGGTCCTGAGGCACACCCTATCAGGGAAGAAAGAAAGGTAAGGCGGTTTGACACAAAGAGCCTGAAGCTCAGACACCCTTCTGGCTGAAGTGATAGCTACCAGAAAGACAGTCTTCCAGGAAAGGAATTTTAAATCAGCAGAAGCTGCAGGCTCGAAGGGAGGAGCAGTAAGGGCCTGCAGGACTAAAGACAAATCCCAAGGCGGTACAACCTCCTTGACTGGAGGCCTTAATAAAAAAACTCCCTTGAGAAAGGATTTGCATAATTTCGCTGTCATAAGGGGAGCTGTGTCCTGTCCAATGTGATAATGCGATATAGCCAATTGTACTTTAATCGTGGAAGAACTGGCCCCTTGATGAAAGAGGTCTGTTAAAAATTCTAGCACCGCAGAGATAGGTGCTGAAAAGGGATCCACCGTTCTCTGCCCTGCCCATATAGAGAACCTCTTCCATTTACTCCGATAAACCTGTCTGGTAGAAGGTTTATGAGCAGCCACCAAAATTGCTTTGACCGGTGAAGAGATACCGGAGTCCTAATGAAGGTTCGAATTGGAGGCGCCAAGCTGTCAACTTCAGGGTCCTCAGATTGGGAACTGGCATTCCCAGAGGGTGACAGATGAGATCAATTGGATCCAGAATCCATGGTGGATTGATTTTGTGAGACCATACGAAGGGGAACCAAGGTTGTCGAGGCCAGAATGGGGCAATGAGAATCATTCTGCTCCCCAAACTGTTGGCTTTCTGCAGAAACCTCTGCATCAGAGGAAGTGGAGGGTAGGCATAAAGGAGACCGGGAGGCCAAGCATGCACCAGAGCATCCCTCGAACTCCCTGGTGGGGGAAGTAGAGCGAAGAAATTGTTGCATTTGGCGTTTGAGGGAGAAGCAAAAAGATCGCAACAGGGTTGCCCCCAAACGGCAAAAATCTTCTTCGCTACTTGAAGGTTTAGGGACCACTCGAATGGAGAAAGGATGGTGCGACTGAGCTTGTCCGCAAGGATGTTGGACTTTCCCGGAATGTGCGTTGCTATCAGAAAGCGTTTGGTGGAAATTGCCCATTCCCAGACTCTCATGGCCTCTCGACAAAGGGGATAAGACCTGGTTCCTCCCTGCTTGTTGATATACCAGACTACGGACATGTTGTCTGTCTGAATCGCAATAGTCCCTGTAGGAAGAACGTGGTGAAGTGCTTGCAACGCTAGGAGCACCGCCCTCATTTCCAGGACATTTATATGCAATGATGTCTGTGGGATTCCACGTGCCTTGGACAATCTTTCCCGCAGAATGCCCCCACCCGAGGCAAGAAGCGTCCGTGGTCACTGTGGCTCGGGAAATGCAGCAAAAGGGTCTTCCTGCTAGGGGCTCCGGAGAAAGAAGCCACCACAGAAGGGAGTCCCTGCACGCTCTGCTGACCGCAATCGGGCGTTTAGAGACGAACAAAGAGGAGACCACTGAACTTGAAGGGTCCATTGAAGAACCCGCATGCGTGGCGGCATGAATTAGAAGCGGAATAGCTGCCGCCATAGAACCTAGGGCCCTCAGGACCCGAAGCTGCAGTTGGTGACGGTTGAAGGATCGCTGTCACATGACACCTCAGGCTGACGATACGGTCTGGGGTGAGGAAGGCTCGCATTGATCTGGTGTCTAGTCTTCCTCCTATGAAATCTATAATTTGAGTTGGATTCAGGAAAGATTTCTCCCAGTTGATCGTTATGCCCAGCCTTGGTGCTAGTTGAAGGAAGTAATCCCTGGCTGAGCACAGAAGATGCCTTGATGATGCAGTTAGGAGCCAGTCGTCCAGGTACGGAAAGACCTGTAATCCCTGGAGCCTCAGGTGGGCCGCTACCACCGCTAACACCTTGGTAAACACCCTGGGGGCTGAGGTGAGACCAAAGGGGAGGACCCTGAACTGATAGTGACTGGCTCCCAGCCGGAAGCGAAGAAACCTCCTGGATCGTCTGTCCATCCGAATGTGGTAGTACTCATCCTTGAGGTCTATGGAACACATCCAGTCGTTCTCCCTCAACAGGGGGAGTATAGATTGCAGGGTGACCATCCGGAACTTTTGCTTGGTTACTGACAGGTTCAACAGGGAAAGGTCTAAAATTGGTCTTAAGTCCCCCCGTCTTCTTTGGCACCAAAAAGAACCTGGAGTAAAACCCTAATCCGGCTTGATCTGGGGGGACGCGCTGGATGGCTCTTTTTCCTAGCAGCTGCTTGATTTCGAGAGCTGCCACCTCCCTTTGGTCGGGTGGAACATCTGGGAGGCTGCGAGATTTGGGGATCTTGATTAAGGGTATTGAATATCCTCTGGATATGAGTCGAAGCACCCAACTGTCTGTTGTTATGGACTCCCAAGAAGTCAGGTGCATCGAAAACCGCCCCCCGACTGCCTCCAGAGACGGACAGCCGGGCAACCCTTCAGGGCTGCTGCGTGGGTCTCTCAGAGAAGGGTTCTCTGGACCCAAAATTGCCAGGAGCCCCCCTGCCTCTGGCACGACGACCTCCCCGTCCTCCTCTGCCACGGAAGGACTGGTTATCCGGAGCAGGTTGGGACTGCTGCGACTTCCGGAACCACATCTTCTTCTGTCCCTTTTGGTTCTTAGAGAAGGACCTCTGGGGAGCTGAGAAGCGGACTCCGACGGCAGACAGCGTCTTCGCGTCCTTTCGCTCTGGACAAGTGTCTCATGAACAGTCTTGCCAAATAAGGCAGAACCATCGAAAGGGCATTCGCGAAGGTCGCCTTAAAGGGCTCAGCAAAATCACAATGGCGGAGCCAGGCCTGTCGCCTCATGACAAGGCCTGCTCCGCTGGCTCTAGCGGCTCCCTCAGTAGCATGAGACAGCAGCCGCATAGATGTGTTGGATACAGATCTGAGAGTGGCCATTCGGGTGGAATAAACCTGCTTATCCTCACTCGAGATGGACTCCGGGGGAGATGCAGCGTACTCTTTAATCAGATCTCGCTGCATCCTAATGACATCGCCATGTAGTTCAGCTCTCAAGGAGAAGGTCGCTGAACTAAACACTCGCTTCCCAATTCGATCCATCGAACGGGACTCCTTGCCCGGAGGATGGACGGAGGGACTTCTCCTGGGCCAATTCCCTCTTTGTGGCCGCAGCCATCATCATGGCATCTACAGGGGGACCCTTACTCCAGTGGGTGCGGTCTGATGGAGGAGAAAGAATGCGGTCCGGGCGTTTTGGGATAGGCTCAATGGTGTCCGGATCCTTCCACGCCCTGATAGATATAAGATCTACCAGGGGGTCAGCAGGAGGACACCCAAGAGGTAGAAGGGCCCGCCTCGAATGCCTCCAAGAACACAGACTCGTCCGAAGAAGCCTTGGGGCAGACCACCCCCCACTGATCTTTAACATCTCCATGATGTCTCCAAATGAGACGTCCTCAGGGGTGACCTGGGGAGCCTTCCCTTCATCCAAGTCCGTGTCTTCAGTGACGGACTCAGGGAGTCCATGTGCCTCCTCTTGCACTTGCGCTTCGAGGTACTTCATCGGGGGCTGTCCGAGGAGTACTCTTCAGCAGATGGATGTTCCAAGGGAACCACTTGGGACATCGAGGCGGGCTGTCCCTGGGACCGGCTGGTGGGGCCTGGCCCAACTGCAATGGAGTGCGGGATGGAGCCGTGGCAGGGACCGGGGTCCGGAGGTCCTCGACAGTGCCCTTTCCATAACGTTGAAAGCCGAGGGGAGCCAGCTTCTCTAAGCCCGAGCCGACCCCACTCGGATCCGGCGTGCGGATCGGAGTCGGAGCAAACCGTCGGATCCGAGACCAGTGTGCTCCGACCTGGACGGAGCCGAAGACACACCAGCTCCCTCGGATCCGAGGCTCGGCCCTCGGCTCGAGAGGTCGGGTCCAGTACCGAAGCACTCAAGGGATGGGACGGATCCGAGTGCGCCGACCAATCGGATCCGACCCACCCCGGATCCAAATCTGCACGGCGCAAAACTCCGAACCCGTGGTATGGGTCGGAGAAGGAGCTACGGGCGAAAGAGGGTCGAAGCCCCTCCCGGTTGGGGGCTAGGAGCACTCCATTTGCATTTGGGCCTGGATGAATTTCCTCATCATCCGGTCCATATCAGCTTCGCTCATCGAAAGGTCGATCTGGAGGAGGCCACCGGCGGACCTAGAGAACCGTCTCGGTGACCTCCTGGAAGGGCTAGCCTCCTCCTCCTCGGGTCCAGGAGAGAACCGAGGGAGTGGAGCCGAGGAGGAGGAAAGCTAGAAGGCACAGGGAAGCCCGCTTAGATGGAGGAGCCGAGCTGGAAGCTTGGCTCTCCTCTTGTGGTGCTTCTCCCTGTGCCTCTCCTTCTGTCTCTCCCTACTAGAATCCTTCCCCTCCGGCATTTTTAAGGGAGGTTGAGTCCCAGCCGGAGGGGGAGAACTGACAGCAACAAGTTGCTGACTGGAGGGGGCAGAGGCCGAAGCAGTATCTGGGGTAAAAGACCCGCCAGCACTAACTTCGACCTCCGTTCCCTTAAAGCCCGGGGGTTGAACCCTGCACAAATGGTACAACCAGAAGACAGGTGTTCAACCCCCAAGCATTTAACGCACCGAGTGTGGCCATCTGCTGGGGACAGCTTATGGCCACACTCGGTACATTTCGAAAAGACAGCCTTAGGGGCTTCAGACATAACACCTAAGGCCTAAACACACACAGACACACACAAAACTACGAAAAACCCGAGAAATTTAACTAAAGAGGGAGGGAAAGCCTTAACCACACACAACACTAACTATTTTTTAAACAAAAAATGAGAATTTTAACAATTTTCCTGTCAGAAAACCACTTATCTCAAAAACCACGCCAGGAGCTCAAGAATTCCGTTGCTTCTTGAAAAGCGGCAAACGAAATCTGAGGTCAGTCAGGCGGCAAGGGTTATGGGTAAGAGGGAGGAGCTAGGAGCTCGGAGCCTAAGCTTTTGAATTGCCGGCTCGGATCCGAGGTCGGATCCGATACCCACAGGTTGCAGACGAATGAAGTCTTCCTACTTCAGATCCAAAATTATGCATGATGCCATGAAGCCCAAGGCCTGCAGAACTTTTCTTGCTGTTAGCTTGTTCTGTTTTGTTAGTGCCAAGAAGTAAAGAGGGAGTTCTTTTTGTTTTTCTGTAGTTAGGAATGCCATTTGTTTTACTGTGTCCAATTCCGCGCCCAAGAATGTCCTTGTTTGGGATGGTATCAGCCTTGACTTTTGTAAATTGACTGTGTATCCCAGTCCTTGTAGCAAGTAAATGACCCTTTGTAAATCTGTTGTCAGCTTGCTTTTGTTGTCCCCTTGTAGCAGGCAGTCGTCCAGGTATGGATAAATTTGGATTCCCTGTAGTCTGCAGTGGGCGATTACTGATGCCAGGCATTTTGTGAATACTCTGGGCGCAGTAGATAAGCCAAAGGGCAATGCTGAGAATTGACAGTGCTCTGATCCTGCAAGAAATCTGAGGTGTCTTCTGCAGCTTTGTCGAATAGGGACATGCAGGTATGCCTCCTTGAGGTCTAGAGTCACCAGCCAAGACCCCTTGCCCAGCATGGGAAGGAGTTGCTGTAGAATCAGCATTTTGAATTTTGGCATAATGAGGTAAGTATTCAGTGCGGACAAGTTGAGAATAGGCCTCCATTGATTTGCTTTTCTTGGAACAAGGAATAATCTGGAGTAAAATCCCTGGCCTTGTTCTGAAAGAGGTACCTTTTCTATGGCTTTCATTTGCATTAAGTTGGTAATTTGCTTCAAAGCCTCTGCCCCCTGATTTGGTGGCAGGTCTGGCATGCCTTTTCTTTTTGGCAGAGTGGAAATGGAACCTGTATCCTTTGTCTATTTGCAGTGTCCATGTGTCCCTTGTAATGCTGTGCCAATTTTTTGAGAATAAAGAAAGTTTTCCGCCCAAAGGTGCTTCTAATTGAGCCCTGGTCGGAGTCAAAATAAAGTCATTGAGTCTGTCCTGGTGTAGCAGTTGTAGTTCTTGCACTACCTCTCTGGTTGGGAGGCTGCCACTGACGGCCTCTGTAGGAGCCTCTAGCTTGCCCTCTACCTCTGGCACGCCTATTCCTGCCTCTGAGATCTGTCTGAGTCCGGAAAGGACCAATTCTTAGTAGGCCAATTTCTGCTGAATCTCAGTGGTTGGACTTGCAGAAAGTCTTTAACTGTTTGCACAGATTTTGCCTTTTCTTCAAATTTCTTTAAAACCTCTTGAGCCGTGGAACCAAATAATTTTTGCTTTTCCATAGGAGCATCCAAAAGCTTAGCTTTAACATGGTCTGGCAGAGATTGTTCCTTCAGCCAGGCATGCCTACGTATAACTGCACCTGTCATAGCTGATCTACATGAAGCTTCCAATGCATCATAACCACACTGCAAGAAATGATTACCAACCTGCTGGGAGTTATGCACCAGATCCTGAAGGGATTTGCGATCAAGGGGTTCAGAAGAGGACAGTTTCTTATGCAATTCATCTAGTAAATACTCTTGGTACTGTATCATATGAAATTGACAATTTAATGCCCTCATGGAAAGAGTTGCAGACGTATACACTTTCTTACCCCATCTCTCTAATGCTCTGGACTCCCTTTCAGAGGGTAGAGGATTTTTAGCAGTGGCAGCTGCAATCCCTTTTGGGCCCTGGGAAATAGTTACTGGGTCAGCAGAGTGAGCCTTGTACAGGAGGTATAGCTAAGGGCCTATGCTGAGGTAAACGTAAAAAGGTCCTTAATCTCTATCAGAAAATTCCTGACCCTGCCACTGAAAATGTTCTCTCAGAGTGTAATCTCTCTCCAAAGGAGAGCTCTTCAGGAGGGGAGGCCGAGGGAATAGATTCTTCAGCATCAGAATCCTTGTAGGCCGAATAAGCCTCCTCCTGGTGGTCTGACAGAGCAGAGCCATCCGTGGACTCATCTGAGGACTGGGGATCAGAGGGCTCAACCCTGGGCCTTTTGTCTGGAGGTGGTTGAGAGCCCCTGTCCGGATGAGGTTGGGAACCTCTAATTAATGAGATCAGATCCTCTGCTAGGGTAAGAATCTGAGAGCTAGTAGAAGGTCTCAGAGGAAACCTTGGGAGGCAAAGCTTTAGTAAGTTTAGCAGCTTTAGCCCTAGAGAAAGCCTTAATGGACATGGAAGCAGGGGGTCTGGCTGCACCACGTGCAGGAGTAGACTTATCTAAAGGAATGGTGGCGGAAGGTTCCTGGACACGGGTTTCAGTAGGTAATTCAAGGACTGACTCGGCCAGGGCCGAGGTAGTTGGTTGTGTGGTTTCGGTAATAGGAAGTACCAAGGACTCTGTTTCAGCCGAGACAGACACTCGCGGTAGGCCTGACCGTGGTTTCAGCCTAAACCGCGGTCCACGTGTCGGTCCTTGTCCTTCCGTTTTTTTTAACGTAATGCGAAGTCGGAGTCTCGACGGCATCTTGTAAGCAAAACTAGCCCCAAAAAACTCCTCTGCAAACTCCGACCGACATCTAAGAGTTCGTTGGTTGAAGGAAGCACAGGCTGAACAGGCTGAGACGTCGTGGTCTGGGCCTAGGCAGGGGAGGCAGTAAGAGTGGAAATCCTTATGAGGTATTTGTTTCCCACAAGTTAAACAATTATTAACTTCATCTGACATCGGCTGAGGCAAGAAAGAGTCCCCAACGGGGTACTTAGCTTTTTCGAAGTCTTCGGTAGCTGAATCACAGGAGCTGGCCGACCGGCACTTGCGAACTGCTTCTGCTTCGGGCACCACGCGGCAAGAAAGACTGAGGAAGATGGCATCGGCTGATGCTTTTATACCCCAGATGCTCTGACGGGGAAAGTGCGACATCAGCCGAAGCCAGACCCAGGCTTTGGAATCCGGCCGACCGAAGGGCTGCCTGAGGCAGGACAACCCATATGTGATGACTGCAGATGCATCCTTGAAGGACATCGGGCAACTCAATGACTTTATTAACGTTAACCTCAGAACATACTTTGGGCAGAAAGGATGGATTAGTTCTGAGAGACGCTCTGTCAGTATGGAAGACCATGTAAGGGAGCTTGATGGAAAGGGCTTAGAGCTCTGACACGGGCTGAAGTGATGGCTACTAAGAAGATAGTTTTCCATGACAAGAATTTTAGTTCACAAGATGATGCAGGCTCAAAAGGAGGAAGAATTCCAGGGGGAACAAGGTGTCTTCACTGGAGGCCTTATGTGAAAGGAACCTTTCAGAAAAGCCTAGACAATAATATTCAAACCATCAATTCCTAGATGGAAATTAGATATAGCAGGTAATTGTACTTGTACCATAGCTGCCACTGCTCCTTTACTGAAGATTTCTGTCAAGAATTGTAAGACAGAAGACAATGGCGCTTGATAAGGGTCAATGTTATGTGAAGAAGCCCAAATGGAAAATCTCTTCCACTTATTATGATACAATTTTCTGGTGGAAGGTTTGTGGGAAGCCAACAAAATCTGACTAGTATCATGGGAAAGATTGTAGAACCTGGCTATGTGGGAAAATAGAGCAGCCAAGCAGTTGGCTTCAGTGTCTACAATGACGGATGAAAATCCCCTGACGGATGTGACAACAAGTCCAGAACTCTGTCCAGGATCCATGGATCTTCCAGAATATGATGGTAAAGAAACAAGAACCAAATCTGCAGAGGTCAATGAGGGGCTATGAGGATGATTGTTCGTCCCAACGACTTCTGTAAGAATTTGGATATCAGTGGAATTGGTGGAAATGCATAGAGGAGACCCGTGGGCCAATCGTGGATAAGAGCATCTCTCGGGGAGTGACCTGGCGTGGGAATTAGGGCAAAATAGCTTCTGCATTTGTTGTTGATGTGACTGGCGAAGAGATCACAGGGATGCTGGCCCCATTTGCGGAAGATCCTATCCGCAATCTCTTGTTTGAAAGACCATTCGTGGGCCAACAAGATTCCTCTGCTCAGGTCTGTCCGCTATTACGTTGGATTTGCCTGGGATGTGCGTTGCCAACAGAAAGCGCTGGGATGACAGTGCCCACTACCATACTCTGAGGGCTTCTCGGCAAAGGGGATAAGACTTGGTCCCACCTTATTTGTTCAGATACCAGACCACTGACATGTCTGTCTGTATTGCAATTGTCCCTAGAGAAAGAAAGTCCTGAAAGTATTGCAATGCTAGAAGTACAGCTCTCATCTCCAGGACACTGATATGCAGATGTGACTCTTGATCTGTCCATGTGCCTTGGGCAGTCTTTCCCTGAAATAGCCCCCCCCCCCACCACCACCATCAGGGAAGCGCCCGTGGTCACAGTGGCAACTGGAAGGGGAAGCAAGAAGGGATGTCCTATTGTGACATGAAGACGTCAACCACCACTGAAGATCCTGCTTGCAAGAATTTATCAGGATCATGTGACTCAATGGAAGCTCTTGGCAAGACCATTGCGTGAACATAAGCCATTGAAGGATTCTCATATGCATCCTTGCTAAGGGGATTGCTAGAATAGCTGCCATCAATCCTTGAACTTTCAATTCCTCTGCTGCTGGTGCTCTGTTCTTTGACATTAGGGACATGATGTGTTGAAGAATAGAGATTCTTTCTGGCGGAAGGCGGAGAGTGGTAGTTGACGTGTCTAGTTCTGTCCCTATAAAAACGATATGCTGCGATGGCAACAAGGCAGACTTTTGGAAGTTGACTAATGCCTAGCTGATCGCAGTGTGTCAGAGTAGACTCTCTCGCTTGAAGTTGATGCCTAGTGGTGGAGTTAAGGAGCCAATCGTCTAGATATGGAAACACTTGGAATCCTAGACACCTCAGGTGAGCCGTGACTACTGCCATGCACTTGGTGAACACTCTGGGAGCTGTAGTGAGACCAAAGGGCAGAGCTCAGAATTGATGATGATTGGCTCCCAGCTGGAAATGCAGGTGATCTCTGGATGGTCTGGCCATCTTTATGTGGTAGTACGCATCCTTGAGATCGATAGAACATATTCAATTGTCCTTCCCCAACAAGGGGAGTATGGACTGTAGTGTGACCATTCAGAACTTCTCACAAATTGGTCGAGTCTGCTGAGATCCAAAATGGGTCTCCAGTCCCCCGTTTTCTTTGGAACCAAAAAGAACCTTGAGTAAGTTCTGAATCCTATCTGGTCTGCTGGGACTGGCTGGGATAACTCATTTTCTAACAATCGGCGCACCTCTACTGCTGCTTGTCCCATGTGATTGGGTGGAACGTCCGGGATTTTTTTTGACAGGAAGAGGCTGGGTGGAAAATAGTATTAAATACCCTGGAAATGATACCCCGTACCCAAATGTTTGTTATACTTAGCCAGGCTTTGGAGTACAAAGATAAGTGACCCCCCCCCCCAACTGCCTCCAGAGTAGGACAGTCGGGCCTCCCTTCAGGAGCACTGGTAGGATTGACCAGAGAAATGATCCGTCAACCCTGGTGTTGCAGACCCCCTCTGCCACAAGGGCGGCATCTTCCATTGAACCCCCCTCCTCTGCCTCTGGAGGGGGGCTCTCCACGTGCATCTTGAAAGGCTCCTTGGGCTTTCCGGAACCACATCTTTCTTCCCTTCTGACCTTTGGGAAAGGGTCAACTGGGGTGGAAAAACAGACCCAGACGGCAAGAGTCTTTCCTTCTTGCTCACACCTGGTCAAAGTCTCCTTCACCTTTGGCCCAAAAAGGAGCCGTCAAATGGGGGATAAGCAAAAGACTTGAAGGGTTCCGCGAAGGAGCAGTCGCATCCAGGCATTCCTACGGAGAGCGATTCCTGCATCTGCGGCTCTACTCTAACCATCAGCTCTACTCGAACCATCAGCTGCGCAAGATACAAGACACATGGACGAGTTGACTATCGAATTGAGGGTAGAGAGCCGAGTGGCTATTTTATCTGATACACTCGAAGCTACAGCACCCTGAAGAGCATCTCCCAACTTCTTAAGGAGATCTCTCTGCACTCTGGTAAAATGTGTCAAGTAGTTCAGTGATCTGAGTGAGAAAGTCGCTGAACTGAACATGCGTTTCCCATATCTATCCATGATCCTAGATTTTCTATTAGGAGGATGGATCGATGAGGAAGTCTCAGACATTTCCTTTTTGGTGGCTGCCGCCACCACCATGGCATCAACAGGGACTCCCTTGGTCAAAAAGTACTTATCCACAGGAGCTGAAAAACTTATTAGGCCTCCTAGGAGCAGGTTCCATAGATTCTGGAGACTCCCACATCCTACAAGAGACCAGATCTATAAGCTCATCGTAGGGCGGAGATACCCAAGAGGTGGAAGGTTGAGACCCAAACGCCTTCAGATCTTTCTTGCCGACCGAAGGGCTGCCTGACGACAGGACAACCCATTTGTAAGGACTGCAGATGCATCCTTGAAGGACATCAGACTCATCCTCAATAGGGCTCTTGGACTGCCAATCACCCCTCTACTTAAGGATTTCAAGAATCTCCGCAAACGAGATGTCCTCAGAGGGGGATCTGGGGGACCCTTCTCATTCATCCAGGTCTATGTCCGATGTGACAGACTCCTGGGGGGAGTCCAAATGCCTCCTCTTGCACAATCTCTTCATCTTCTGGAGGTCTCAGAAGAGCAGGGAGCACTCTGTGGGACTACCTGAAGCTCTGGGGTCTCTACGCTTGGGAGGACCGGAGGAAACAGAAACAGACGCAGGCACTTTAGGGGAAGAGGCCAGACCTTAAGATGAGGAAGTCTTGGGAGACAACACTCGCCTCATGGCATCGAATGCACCTCGGCTCCGATGAGAAGTTGTTAATGGCTCAGATGGAGCCGCGATCTCCTCCTGCACCAAAGCCGTGGACTCAAAGCCCAAGGTAGGAGCAAAGCTCACCTGAGCAGAAGCCCCGAGAGGAAGAGTCGGCACAGACAAGTCGGTGCGGCTATCCTCCCCAGACCCGACCGGAGAGTGTCGGCTCCTAGAGTCCCCGGTCGGCACCGAGAACGTCAGATGGAGCAGACACTGGAGCAGGTGTCTGCTCCAAGGGATCCACAATCATCAGGTCGGCCTCCTCCAGCTCCGAAGGTCCAATATGGATTCAAAGGTAGTGGTCTTCGGCTCAGACGGTTGTGCCTGAGCCGAAAGCAATTCAACTAGGCCTGGTGCCTTTAAGAGTTTCTGAACCAGCCGGTCCATATCCAGAACAGACAGGCTGACAGAGGACCTGTAAGAGTGGACAGATGGAGCTGATGAGGTTTTTCGGAAACAAATTCCAAAGCAGTGTCCCGGTTCTGAAAAGAGCAGACTGTCTGCTCAGAGGGCAATGGAGCCGAAGTGACCACACTCTGACCTCTTCCCTTTTTTGGATCTAGAATCAGTGGAAGACTTAGAACACTTAGATGACATACTGGCTCCATCCTGGTCAGACAATGCCTCAGAAAAGGGGTGTTTAATGATACCCCTATCAATTAATTTCCTCTTCCTTTCAGCTAACACTCTTGTGGAAAAGGAATGACATGTGCTGCAAGACTCTTGCAGATGTACCTCACCCAAGCAGTAAACAGTGCACATGGGCATCTGTGACTGACATTTTCTGTTCGCAGTCTGGGCACAACTCAGACTTTGGATTCTTGTCCTTGTCTTCAGACATTACACAACTCAAGCACACCGATTAACTAAGAGCTGCTTTAAACTAAGCAACTCACACAAACACACAGCCCAAAAGGGGCACTAACAACTAAATAGCTACAAACAGTAATACGAGATCCAACAATAGTCCCGAAGGGGATCAATGACTAATCACCAATCCTGAGGCCAAAAGGCCGAAGGCAAGATAGATAATACTGAGGAAAGGGGTATAAACACAGAAAAAACTATCTAGTACATCTGCTACTATCAGATACCGATACTATACTGTCAGGAACCCTGTAATATCTGTCAGGCTTAACAGGAGCTGGGGGTAAGGAGTCAGGGGTTAAACTAGACTCTGAAAACACGTCTAACAGGTGAAATGGCTAGAGGCCTGTGCTGCGGTAGTAAAAGGAAATCTCGGAGCCTCTTTTTAGATTGAGAAATCTTGGCTTTCCCAGTGAAAAAGCTCCCTCTTGGTATGCAAGATTTCCCCAAAAGAATAATCCTCAGGATGAGATGCTGAAGGAATAGATTCTTCAGCATCAAAATCCTCATAGGGGGTAAAGAATAACCCTGATCAGAAGAGGAATCAGAAGAAAGAGACCTGATCTGAAGATTCATAGTGTCTTGCCTAGGCCTCATCAGGAGGGGGATGGGAACCCCTGATCAAGGCAATCGGGTCTTCGGCCATTTTGATAATCTACTTTTTGGGCATAGAGGCCTGCACACGTGGCTCTTGAATTCCTTGCTTTACAAGATGTTTAAGTCTTTGCCTTTGAAGCTGAAGTAGTTTTAATGTAAAGATGTTTAGGTCAGAATACACACTCAGAAGCAGGTACCTGCTCAGCGGCTCCGGACCCATCTAAGGGATTAGCATCTGAGGCTCCAATACCTTGAGTATTCAGCGGCATGGCAGACTCAACGTGGGAGTCAGTAACGGCCTGCGACTCTAAACTAGCAGGTGTCAGGGGCTGCAAAAGTGCCTCACTGAGAACCGGCGAACTGGTGACTGGCTTAGGAGAAACTTAGTCAGTGGTTTTGGGCCTCGGTTGTTTTTCTCTATCCTTTTCTTTGCGTTTTTTGTAAACTCCGGTAGTCGGATGGCTGTCAGATGACATTTCAGAGTAATTAAACCGGCTACCAAAATAGTTGAGCAAAATTATACAGACGCTTAAAAGTGCATTTGTTAAATCTAGCACAAAACAGACCAGTAACGTTGTGATCAGGGCCTAGGCAAGGAATACAGTAAGAATGAAAGTCCTTATGAGGTATGTGCTTTCCACAAGAAATACAATTAACTTTTTCTGACTTCGGTCTGGAGCAAGAAAAAAAAGTTTCCCCAACGGGGTACTTAGCTTTATTGAAGACTTAGGATCTGTAACACGAAAATCTCAGGAGTCGGCCGACCGGCACTTGAACTGCTTCTGCTTAGAGCACCGCGCGGCAAAAAAAAGACTAAAGAAAATGGCGTCTGCTGCATTATTTATACCCCTGACGACCTGACTTCATGGAAGAGGAAACAGCAACCAACGCAGGACCCAAGACTTTGGAATTCAGGCCGACTGAGGGTAACCTGCTAGCAGACTAACCAAATGTAAAGACTGCAACAGTGAAACACGAAGAACTTCAGAACAAGGGTATATAAAAAAGAAAAAATATAAACTTGTTGAAAGTTGAAAAACTCCCAATAAAGTCTCGAGCCAAGCTGGAAACCAAGAGATCTGTGCCGCAGCAAACTAGATCAGAGGTAATTCCAGCAGTGCATTGTGGGATAAGGGGTGGGGTCTCGAGCTACTGGAGAACTTTGAACTTGCTAGTCGGCCACGTCTGAGCAGAGGATCGGCTCCCAACCCATTAGTGATGAATGAATGGGGAGATTGAACAACTTCACATTAAACGTTTCGAGTCTGTGGGTGCAGTTCTCCTTTAAGGATGTGAACGTATCCTTGATCAGAAATTCCATGGAAGGAGTGCCAAATTAAAGCTCATCTTCAAGAATCTCAGGGAAAATTAAGGCCTCCCCAAAGGAAGGAATAAACTTTACCTAGGTAGAAATGAAAGGGGATTTTGTCTTCATCTAGGAAACAGTGGCCTCAAGATCAGACTTGCATGCCTGAATGAGAGGCACTGCCTTACCCCACTGTCCACTACACTGCAGCATGCACTTGCAATGGGATGAGTATGCTACATAAATGTAGTAGGGAAAAGGGATCTGGTATACAAAAGTGTCCCAGTCAAAGGTAGACAGGCTGAGAGGGATGAGCATCAACAAGCAGCTCTGAAACACAATGTGCCTTCCCCTTTAGGTTCATAAGGCGATACTAGGCTACTGGCCTTGAGGCCCTTATAAGCCTAGCCAAGAATTTCACCCATGTTCCCACAAAGTCAGCACCTATTTTCCCTGTCCAGCAGGGACATTGGTGGATCCCAGAGGTATATTTTCTATTTCCCAGCCAGGTGT
Organism: Protopterus annectens; assembly: GCF_019279795.1. NCBI lineage: Eukaryota > Metazoa > Chordata > Ceratodontiformes > Protopteridae > Protopterus > Protopterus annectens. The sequence continues at coordinate 606,823,494 of NC_056739.1, forward strand.
CCAGGTTCCTTTTAAAAAGAGGGCTAGTGACATACTCTGCTTGACATGGAGAGGGAGACTATTCCACAGATGGGAGAGTTGTTGGGACACAAATCTGTCGCACCAAGTTCTATTAATGTCACAGACCAGGTTGATGTCTCGCATGTGGGTTGAGCGAGTGGAATTTGACTTATGGATATGCAGCAACTCAATCAAGGCAGAGTGAGACGGCCTTGTACGCCAGAACAAGTCACCTCCGAGCAATCTGTATGAGACAGTAGAGGGACAGGGTTTAGCCTATTTGTATAGGACAGTTGCTTGAGACCCTGGATGTTCCTGGTCAGGAACCTCTGCGATCTCTCCAAGTGCTGCATATGCTTGGTAAGGTACATGCCAAAAGGGGCACTGTAGTCAATAATGGGTCTGGTAAGGGAGGAGTACAGGGACGTTATGACCTTGTTCCTGGATGAAATACCCTTACTTATGAAGTGGGCCATGTAGAAAGCCCTCCATACAGAAGACAACGTGATGGTCAAAAGTCAGGTTGCTATCAACCTAGGTGCCCCAAGTCCCTCACAACTGACTGCATGCTTAGCAAGTTATTAATGTAATAATTACTGGGGACACCATTTCCCCCCCAAAGGGGATAATGATGCATTTCTTGGCATTCAGTTTGAGGCCATGCTTCTGGCACCACTCAGTTTGGGTAAGGCCCTCTTGGTGGAGGTTCACATCACTAAATTTATGACAGTGCCCAGCTTGCAGTAGTCTAAAAACTTGGTGAGCCACAGACCACTGGTTTTTGATTGCAACTCAGAAAAGTATATCCCAAGCAGTACAGGTGCCGAAACTGATCTTTGGGGTACTCCACTCATTACAGGTCTACTATTAGAGGTGACAATCTATTTTGACGGAGTGGATTCTATCAGTGAGCCAGTTAGCCACCTATCGGGTAACATATGGATTATTTGCCTAGCTGGGAGAATTTACGTATTATGCCTGAGTGGGCAATAGTGTTGAAGGCTTTGGCTAGGTCAATGTAAGCGGTGTGCACAGTCTTCCCCTCATCCATGGCTTCGGTGACCAAGAAGGAAAACAAGTTCAACAGGCATGATCTCCCTTTGACAAAACCAAACTGTGCGGGATCAAGCATTTGGAGGTTGCCAGTGTCCTTGTTTATAAGATCCATGACAATATGTTCCATGGCCTTGAAAATCAGGCTAGTTGGGCTGATGGGCCTATAACTGCCTAAATCAGTGGACGCTCCACCTTTGTGTAGAGGGTGGACCGTGTAGAGGGTGGACCGTGTCTGTCCTCCATTCTGCTGAGACAAAGCCGGTGCACAACCTTTGGTTGAACAGGGTGCCTAGTGGTGCTGAGAGCTCTTGCCCGAGTTCACACAGCCAAGGATATTGTCTGGTCCCATGGAGGCTGTATTTTTTGACTTTGAGAGGGCATTAATGACCTGCGCTCTGATGAAGGGGGGGGGGTGCTGGGGATGTCCTGGTTTACTGATGGGGGGGGGGACAGGAAGGTGAAGTTTTTACTGAACTTGTCTGCCAAAAGATTGGCTATATCCACTAATTCAGAGCAGATTTGCAAGTTACCTTTGAGATTGCGGATATATGTAAAGGCCTTTCCTCAAGAGCCTTATCCAGAACATGCTCAGCTCCAATGGAAACACTCTACTAGCCACTATTTTAAGGTCATGACTGCAGACCACACCCCTACAAAAAATGACCAACAAGCCCTGGCCCATCATCCAGGAGCTGTGGAGAATCTAAAACCTAGAATGCTCCTCCAGTACTGGAAGTGGGGTTGTGCCACCATTCAGCCTCTAGCACAATGGCTACAGCCAGCAAAGAGCTATCACCATAAGATGGCTGCTTAGGTAGCAGAGTGACTGCTAACTCCGCTGTAAAATACTATAACCCTTCACAATCCTTTGTAGGTGGCCTTGGGCACCCAGATTTTTCCCCCACTTCGCCTTAGTTTCCAGAACTGCCTAGGCTTTCTTCCAATGCATCTTCCTCCAGCATCCTTACCATCTGCAACCTCTCTACAGACATTCACACACATGCATGAATGTCACAACAGGGTCCTGTCCCCAAAAAGTACAGTTGTGTGTACTTACCATAAATGCAGATGTTAAAGCGTATTCAATGTTGCAGTCCTGACATGGGATATACAACCATGGAAGCCCTTGGCCGGCCCAACTACCAGAGAAAAATCTCCCTTCATCAGCTGACGGATGCCCTGATAGTCTGCTCGGGTACAAGGCGAGTCAGCTGGCATTTTTTTTCTTTCCCCTGAAGGTAGTAGCCCCTCTACATAGGGGGTGCCTTCTCTTGCCCTAACTTAAACTAGTTCAAGCCTACCCTGCAGGCTAAGGGGGGAGGAGGAAGGGAAAGAATGCTGCAACAGTGAACACACTTGAACATCTACATTTATGGCAAGTAGACAAATGTATAGTTCGTGGGGGGGGGGGGGGGGACGACAGAAGCCAGGTTCTCCTCAGTCTCGAGTCTTCAAAAGATGCAATAGAAGGGTCCCCTTCAAAAACAATCCTTATCAGAATCCTAACCAGACTCAAAACAGACAGAAAGGACTTTTGGAAGGGGATCCTTTTTCTCTTTCTTGGGTCGGATTCAGCTGCGGATTGCCTGGATCTTACTAGAGAAATAAAGGTCTTCAGCTAATCTACTTTCATAAAAGTAGCTCTTGGTTTAAGCCTGCCGACTTCTGAAGCATGGACATTCGTCTCCCTCTACAGATTGAACTTGTAGATGTTGGAGTTTATACACTGTTGCAGTCATCACATTTGGGTTATCTGCTTGCAGTAGCCCTCAGGTCGGCCTGATTAACAAAGTCTTGGGTCTTGCATCGGTTGCAGTCTCTTCTTCTGTGACGTCAGGGGTATAAAACATGCAGCAGACGCCATTACATCAGTTTTTCTTGCCCCAGATGTCAGGTGCCCCCCTAATGGGAAGCAAATATATAAAAAGACAAGGTTATACCTCCAACAAAAAAACAAATACACCAAAAAGCTTTTAAGCATAGTAGAGGAGAGTAGAGGTATAGTCAAAAGTCAGGGGGCTGGAGGGAGGGTAACCAGGACTGCAACAGTGAATACACCAACATCTACATTTCTGATGTGTACACAATTGTACTATGTTCTTAGTGTTTCACTGTTGCAGTCATCACATTTGGGTAGATTCCCAAAGCTAAGGATGGGGGGAGGAATTTAGATAGCATTAGGATCAGCTATAAGGCCCTGCAAGACTGCAGTGGCAAAGCCAGCTCTGGACTTAAAGAAAATTGGCAAATGGCAATGCTTAGTGAAAGTATGTACAGAACTCCAGGTAGCAGCTTCTAGAATGCCCCTGGTAGGGATGCCTCTGAGAAAGGCTGTAGAGGTAGATGCAGCCCTGGTTGAGTGAGGTCTGATCCCCTGTGGGATAAGTTTTCCATGGTTATAGCAGAAATGAATGCAATGGCCTATCCATTTAGAAATGGTTTGTTTTGAAATCGCCTTTCCCCTCTGTCCCTGCAGCAAATTCCACCCAGCAGTTCAGATTTCCTTTGAGGTCTAGACCTGTCCAAGTAGAATCTAAGTTGTCTGTGCACATCTAAGGAGTGCAGTATCTGTTCCTCTTTGTTCTGTGGATTACGAAAGAAGGTTGGCAAATGGATGGACTGATTAAGAGCCACACTGGATACCACCTTGTGGCATGGAGGGATTGGTTTTGAGGGACACTGTCTGCATGAAAGATGAAGGTTCCACTGCCATAAGAGCCTGTAATTCAGATACTCTTCTAGCTGAAGTGATTGCTACAAGGAAAGCTGTTTTCCAAGAAAGAAATTTTAAATCTGCAGTAGCAGCTGGCTCGGAGGGAGGGAGAGTGAGTTTCTCCAATACAAAGTTAGGGTCCCAGGCTGGAGTTGGAGCTCTCCTGGGTGGTAAAGGAGAGATTAGGAAATTAGCCAGGCTGCTTGGTTCAGAGTTTGAAGCTGAGTGTGCAGAATCTGGTTCTCCTGCTGAGACAACAGGATAGGAGTCTGAGGCAGGTGCCATGGGGCCAACAGTGACACTGCGCAAGAGGGGGTACCAGTGTTGGCATGGCCAGTCTGGTGCAATCAAAATCGCCCTTGGTTTGTCCTGTTTGATCTTCAGTAGTACTTTGGAGAGCAGAGACAGAGGAGGAAAGGCATAAACTGATAAGAGGACAGAGCATCCACTTTCCAGGCTTGTCTGTGGGGAGTCCTTGTGCAAAATTTGTCCAATTGATAGTTCCGGGGGTAGGCAAATGGGTCTATCAACATGTTGAAAATCCTTGGTTCTAGTTTCAACTCATGTGGGTCCATGAGGTTTCTGCTTAATCCGTCTGACAGTGTATTTAGTTTCCCTGGCAGGAATTGAGCTTGTAGATGCAACTGGTAGCTCAAGGCTGTGTTCCAAAATGCCATGGCTAGTCTGCAGAGGGGTAAGAATGGGTACCTCCCTGCTTGTTTATGTACCACATAAGAGGTGTTGTCTGTCTCTACCATTAACTGTCCTGGAAGAATGTGGTCCTTGAACACTATCAGAGCATTCTGTACAGCTAACCGTTCTTTTTGATTGATATGCAAGTGCATTTGACTTGGGTTCCATTTGCCCTGAATGCACTTCCCTGCCAGGTGAGCCCCTTGACCTGAATGCACTTCCCTGCCAGGTGAGCCCCCCCATGGATAGTCTGATGAGTCTGTTAGGGTTTGGGCGGCAGGGGGTAGTGTGAATGGTAGTCCCTTGTTTTGGTGGCAAGCCTCTGCCCACCAAAGGAAAGTACAGTTGTGTACACTTCCAATAAATGTAGATGTTAGAGTGTATTCACTGTTGCAATCATTACACTTGCGTAATCCTGCTGGCAGGTTGCCCTCAGTCGGCCTGAATTCCAAAGTCTTGGGTCCTGCGTCGTTGCTGTCCCCCTTGCCTGATGTCAGGTGTATAAAAGATGCAGCAGATGCCATTTTCTTCAGATTTTATTGCCCCAGATGTCAGGTGCCCCCAAAAGGATACAAATACACCACATGGGTTGAATAGATCACAGAAGTAAAGATACATTCCAGCAGAAATAAGGGAGATAGCGGGTGGGCAACCTGGACTGCAACAGTGAATACACTCGAACATCTAATTTATGGTGAGTGTACACAACTGTACTATGTTCTTCGCGTTTCACTGTTGCAGTCATTACATTTGGGTAGAGTCCCAAAGCTATGGTTTTTTTTTTTTTGGGGGGGGGGGGGCTAGAGCTAAACATTAGGAGCAGCTATGAGGCCTTGCAGAACTGCAGTGGCAAAGCCTGCTCTGGATTTGGAGTAAAGTGGCAGATTGTAATGCTTTGTAAAGGTGTGCACTGAACTCCAAGTAGCAGCCTCTAAAATGTCTTTGGTTGGTACTCCCCTGAGAAAGGCTGCCGAAGTGGCTGCAGCTTTGATTGAATGTGACCGAATGCCCTTGGGCACTGGCTTGCCATGCTGAGAGTAGCAGAAACGAATGCAGTGACGTATCCACTTTGAAATAGTCTGCTTGGAGATGGCCTTTCCTTGTGATCCTGCAGCATATGCCAATAGTAATTGTTGTGTCTTTCTGAAAACTTTAGTTTTGCCCAAACAGAATCTAAGTTGTCTGTGTACGTCCAACGAATGCAGAATTTTCTCCCCCTTGTTCTGTGGATTTGTAAAAAAAGTTGGCAAATTAATAGTTTGGTTAGGGGCTACACTGGACACCACCTTAGGCATAAATGTAGGGTTCGTCCTCAGAGACCGCCTGCATAAAAAATGATAAAAAGGTTCCACAGCCATGAGAGCCTGTAGCTCTGACACACGTCTTGCAGAAGTTATTGCTAGGAGCAGAGCTGTTTTCTAAGATAAGAATTTTATATCCGCAGTAGCAGCTGGCTCAAAAGGAGGTAGGGCGAGTTTTTCCAATACATAATTGAGGTCCCATACAGGCATTGGAGCTCTCCTTAGAGGCCTTAAATTTTTGGCTCCTCTGAGGTACTCCCTTAATAAAGGGTGAGAAAAGAGTGGTGGCTCTGTATTATAATGAGCCGAAATGGCAGAGGCATGAATTTTAATTGATGAAAAAGATGGGCCTTTGTCCAGCATCTCCGTTAAGTATTGCAAAATCTGAAGAATATTTGGGACATTGTTTTGTTGGGACAGTAGGTGAGGTATTTGCGGTAAGGTCCAGGCTGGGCAATGAGACAAGTTCCTCAAGATTGGATACCAGTACTGGCGGGGCCAGTCTGGGGCAATCAGAATCATTTTTGGTTTCTCCTGTCTCACCTTTAGGAGTATCTTGGGGATGAGAGGCAGTGGAGAAAAGGCATAAACTGATAGGTTTTTCCAGTTGAAAGATAAGGCATCCATTTTCCATGTTTGCCTGTGACAAGTCCTTGTGCAGAATCTTTTTAGTTGATAGTTGTGAGGGGGAGGCAAATAGATGTCCGGGCATCCCCACTTCTTTGTTATGCTGAAGACTTGTGGATCCAGGTGCAACGTGGGGATCCATGAGGTTTCTGCTTAGTTCATCTGCCAGAGTATTGTCCTTTCCTGGCAGGAATTGTGCCTGCAGATCTTGGTAAGTCAATGCTGTGTCCCATAAAGCCATGGCTAGTCTGCAAAGGGGGTAAGAAAGCGTGCCCCCCCCCCGCGCTTATGTACCACATGACGTGGTATTGTCCATCAGTAGTCGTCCCGGATGAATTAGGTCCTTGAAGGCTGTCAGGGCATTTTGAACAGCTAGCATTTCTTTGATTGCTATGTAGATGCATTTGATTTATGCACCAGGTGCCCTTAATGCCTCTTCCTGCCATGTGGGCCCCACCCAGGCATAATCTGATGCATCCGTTGTTAAATTCTGCCTGGCTGGGGGAAGGGAGAATGCCTGTCCCTTGTTTGGTGACAAGCCTTTGCCCACCATCAAAACTCCTGTTGCAGGCAGGGAGAGTAATCATTGGTTCCAGGCTGTGGCAATGCTGTGTCCAGACACTTTTTAGGTACCACTGAAGTTTCCTCATATGCAGTCTTGCATATGGAATTAGTAGGATGCAGGATGCCATGAAGCCCAAAGCCTGCAGAATTTTTCTTGCAGATAACTGGGCCTCTGCTGCCATTTCCTTGAAATAGGTAGTCAGTTGCCTTTGTCTGGCGTGAGATAAGCCATGTGGGAAGTTGTACTTAAGCTTGCACCCAGGAATATTACCGCTTGAGAGGGTACTAGTTTTGATTTCTTTTCGTTGACTGTGTACCCTAGGCATGTTAAAAGCCTTTTCACAAACGCCAGATGCTGTAGTAGAATGTCCTTGCCCTCCGCTTGAATGAGGCAGTCATCCAAGTAAGGATATATTTGTATTCGTCTGTCTGCAGAAAGCAATTACTGGTGCCAGGCACTTTGGCTTATCTACTGCGCCCAGGGTCTTCACAAAGGGCAGTACACAGAATTGGTAATGGTTTGAACCAGCCTTGAATCTGAGGTATCTTCTGCATGATTGTCTGATTGGGACATGCAGGTATGCCTCTTTTAGATCTAAAGTGACAAGCCAAGCCTTTCTTCCCAGCATGGGCAGAAGCTGCTATAAGGTCAACATCTTGAATTTTGGAATATCCAGGAAAGTGTTTAGAATAGATCAGACCAGTATGAAGACCAAGAACAGTCTTGAGTAAAATCCTTGTCCCTGCTCTTGCTGTGGCACTTGTTGAATAGCCCCCATGTCCATGAGGGATGAGACTTGTTTTTGAGCCTCTGCCCATTGATTTTTTGGCAGGTCTGGCCAACCATTTGCTCTTGGCAGGGTATGGAAGTGAAATTTGTAGCCTTGTGACACTGTTTAGAACCTATTTGTCCTGGGTTATATAATGTGCCAATTTTCAGAAAAAAGTGCTGTTTTTCCCCCTAAGGGTGCTGCCAGTAGATAAGTGTTTGGTGCAGGCAGGGAAGTCATTGGGACGGTTTCCTGTATGGCTGTGATTTGTCTTCTCCACTTTTGGAGGTAGAACCACCCCAGTGCTTAGACCTGTACGAACCTTGCGGCTGGGATCTGCCGCTAGGGCGCCTGGATCTGCCCCTTTGAGGTCTGTCGGACACTGGAAAGGACCAATTCTTTGTAGGCCAGTGTCTGTTAAACCTAGGTGGCTGCACTTGTAAAAAATCTTTGACCTTTTGCATAGATTTAGCTTTGTACTCCATTTTTAACACCTCTTCTGCCTTAACACTAAACAAGGTATCATGCTGTAATGGTGCATATTTAGCTTTGACATGATCAGGCAGATTTTGTTCCTTTAACCAAGCATGCCTCCTAATTACAGAACCCAGAACAGTGGCCCTGCAAGAGGCCTCCAGAGAATCAAAACCAAATTGCAAAGTATGCTTTCCATCTTGTTCAGCTGCATGCAATAAATCCTGCATTTCTTTGCTATCTGCACATTCAGAATTTACCAACATTTTCTGTTTAAGCAGTGTCAGGACATATTGCTGATATTTGAGCATATGAAACTGGCAGTTTAAAGCCCTTATAACCAAGGTAGCAGATATGTAAATCTTTTTTCCCCATCTATCCAATGCCCTAGAATCTCTGTCAGAGGGGGTAGGGTTTTTTTTTTTTTTTTTTTTTTTTTTTTTTTTTTTACAGTGGAAGCTTTAACCCCTTTGGGACCCTGAGAAATAGTTTCTGGGTCTGCAGCAGGGTTTTTGAAAAGGAATTTACGAGAGTCAGGAACCCTGTAGTATCTGTCAGGCTTAACAGGAGCTGGAGGTAAGGAGTCAGGGGTCAAGACTAGACTCTGAAAACACCATCTACAATGTCTAACAGGTGGAATAGCTAGAGGCCTGTGTTGAGGCAGTAGAAGTCCCTGAGCTTCTTATATTATGAAAAGTTTTGGCTCTCCCAGTGGAAATGCTCCCTCATGGTATGCAAGGTTTCCCCAAAGGAATAGTCCTCTGGAGGAGAAGCTGAAGGAATAGATTCTTCAGCATCAGAATCCTCATAGGGGGGAAGTGAATATTCCTGATCAGAAGAGGAATCAGAGGAAATGGAAACCTGATCTGAAGATTCAGTGTCTCTTGACTAGGCCTCTTATCAGGAGGGGGATGGGAACCCCTGATCAAGGTAATTAAGTCTTCGGCCATTTTGAGCATCTGTTTTTTGGGCATGGAGGCCTGTCCTTGTGGCTGGTGAACTTGTTTCTTTGCTTTTGAAGCTGAAGTCGGTTTAATGTATAATTGTTTAGGTCTGAATACACCCTCAGAAGCTGATGCCTGCTCAGCGGCTCCGTACCCATCTGAGGGAATAGTCTCAGAGGCTCCAATACCTTGAGTTTCCAGCTCCCTGACAGACTCCACATGGGAGTCGGTAGCGGCTTGCGACTCTAAAGTAGTGGGGGTCAGGGGCTGCAAAACCGCCTCACTGAGAACCGGCGACTGGCTTAGGAGAAGCTTAGTCAGTTGTGGACCTCGGTTGCCTGTCTTTCTTCGCTCTTTTTGTGAACTCCGGTAGTCGGATGGCTATCAGACAACATAGTATAATTAAATCTACTCCCAAAATAACTGTGTAAAATCGTACCGACACTTAGTGCGTTGGTTAAATCTAGCACAAAACCAACATGAAACGTCGTGGTCAGGGCCTAGGCAAGGAATACAGTAAGAATGAAAGTCCTTATGAGGTATTTGCTTCCCACAAGAAATACAGTTAACTTTTTCTGACATTGGTCAGGAGCAAGAAAAAAAGTTTCCCCAACGGGGTACTTAGCTTTTAATGAAGACTTCGGATCTGAAACTAACATGAAAAATCTCAGGAGTCGGCCGACCGGCACTTGCAAACTGCTTCTGCTTCGGGCACCGCGCAGCAAGAAAGACCGAAAAAAATTGCGTCGGCTGCATCTTTTATACCCCTGACGTCAGGGAAGGGGCGACAGCAACCGATGCAGGACCCAAGACTTTGGAATTCAGGCCGATTGAGGGCAACCTGCCAGCAGGATTACCCAAATGTAATGACTGCAACAGTGAAACACGAAGAACATCTCTAGGCGTAGGCAAGAGATGATAGGAATCATTGCTTCTAGATCCTGAGAATGTTGACACCATAGGCTTTTTAGATACCAATACAAAGGACCATTGGGGGTGCCAGGTCATATGGATGTTATTCCATGTGAACATTGTACCTTCTGTAGACATGTACTTAAAACCAAAGAATTTTCAAGTAAGAATACAAAGTTTTTGAAATTCGTACATTAACTGTAGTAGTTGTTGGGCGATTTACCTTCCTGAATGTCAATGTTCACATTTTTTTTTTTTTTTTTTATATACTGGCCAAAACATCCAGGCCTTTTGAACGTAGAACTTCCGTGCATTTCAGTAATATACGTAACAAGATTATCACCAACGCATTGTACAAACATGTACTAATTCTAGTTCACAAAACAGCTAGATTTTCCTTTACAATTATTGACAGAATTGTTGGTTCCAAATTTTCCTAAAATAAATGGCATGACATTAATAAAAGATACACATATACATACACATACATAAATACATATACACATACACATACACAAATACATATACACATACACATACACAAATACATATACACATACACAAATATGTATATACATATACACATACACAAATATGTATATACATATACACATACACAAATACATATATACATACACATACACAAATACATATACACATACACATACATAAATACATATACACATACACATACATAAATACATATACACATACACATACATAAATACATATACACATACACATACATAAATACATATATACATACACATACATAAATACATATATACATACACATACATATACATATATACATACACATACATATATACATACACATACATATATACATATATACATACACATACATATATACATATATACATACACATACATATATACATATATACATACACATATATACATATATACATACACATACATATATACATATATACATATATACATACACAAATACATATATACATACACATACATAAATACATATATACATACACATACATATATACATACACATACATATATACATACATATATTTTTATATATTTATTTTTCTAGCGTTGTCAAGGAGTATTTATGTTTTGTATGTATACATATTTAATATGCATTTCTTGCATATATGTTTATTTTTGATGTTTGTGTGTATTGTATATACCTTTAAATTTCGGCTAGGTGACTAGTATGTTCTGGTTTGATTCGTCAGTTTAAAATATGGTGCTACTATATTAGCAGTTATGCTAAAGTACAGTTTTGTACCTACCATAAATGTAGATGTTAGAGTGCTAATACAGCTGCAGTAATCACAGATGGGTTTTCTGCCGACAGGCGGTCCCTCGGTCGGCCGAATTCCAAAGTCTTGGTCCGGCGTCGGTTGTCGTCGCTTTCTCTTCTGACGTCAGTGAGACCAGAGTATATAAGACACAGCCGACGCCATGTTCTTCAGTCTTTCTTGCCCCAGATGTCAGGTGCCCCCAGAAGGAAGGCAATACATAAATTATGCTTATGTGTGTATACATGCAATGCAATATAATCCAAAATCAGTGGTTGCAAGCAAATAAACCATAGGATAACCCAGTCAGGTTGTATGAAGAGGTTGTTAGGCCCCATGCCTTTACCAAGTGGGGAAGGAGGGAGGGAAACCTGTACTGCAGCTGTATTAGCACTCGAACATCTACATTTATGGTAGGTACAAAACTGTACTATGTTCATCGTGCATACAGCTGCAGTAACCAAGATGGGTAGAGTCCCAAAGCTACGCACAGGGTGGTAGGTACTAGGAGGAACTGGGTTGAGCCAGAATGTCCTGCAAAACAGCAGTGGCAAAGCCTGCTCTGGTTCTGGAATATAAAGGCAGGTGGTAGTTTTGTGAAGGTATGTACAGAACTCCAAGTGGCTGCCTCCAGAATATCTTTGGTAGGAACTCCTCTGAAGAAGGCTGTAGAGGTAGCTGTGGCCCTGGTGGAGTGTGATCTGATACCTGTAGGAACAGATTTCCCATGATAGGAATAACAAAACCGTATGCAGTGGCCTATCCACTTTGAAATAGTCTGCTTGGAAACTGGCTTCCCTTGAGCCCCTACAGTATAGGACACAGAGTTGTTCTGATTTCCTGAAAGACTTTGTTCTGTCCAAGTAGTAACATAGCTGCCTATGGATGTCTAAAGAATGTAGCAGCCTTTCCCCTTTGTTTTGAGGACTGGGGTAAAAGGTAGGAAGGTGTATGGCTTGATTTGAAGCTACCCTGGATACCACTTTAGGCATAAATGATGGGTTGGTACGAAGGGAAACCCTGTCCTGATGGAAAATGAGAAAGGGCTGCACTGCCATGAGGGCCTGTAGTTCCGAAACTCTACGAGCTGAAGTGATAGCCAGAAGGAAGGCAGTTTTCCAGGACAAATATTGCAAATCTGTTGAGGCAGCTGGTTCAAAAGGAGGCAATGTTAATTTTTCTAGTATGTAATTAAGATCCCAGGCTGGTATTGGTTGTTTCCTTGGTGGTCTAATATTCTTAGCCCCTCTGAGGAACTGTCGTAAGAGTGGGTGAGAAAAAGGAGGATCCGTGTTGTATTCTGCAGAAATGGCTGAGGCATGGATTTTTATGGAAGAAAATGAAAGTCCACTGTTCAGCAGCGCAGCTAGATACTGTAATACCGGAGGAAAGTTCAGTTTTCTAGGGTCCTGGCCTTTTTTCTCATTCCAAGAACAAAACCGCTTCCATTTTGCGGAGTAAGCTTTTCTAGTAGATGGCCTTCTGGCCTCCAAAATGACATCCTGCACCTCCTTGGAGAGTAGGGTCTGTTGTGGTGTTAAAGAATTTTCCATGCAGCGAGATTGAGTGTTTTCAGCTGACTGTGGAGAGTTTTGTAGCTGTGCTGAGTCAGCAGAAGAGGCATTAGAGGCAGGGACCAGGGAGGAGTATGTGTTAGGCTCCTCAGCAGTGGATACCAGTGTTGCCGTGGCCAATCTGGAGCAATCAGTATCATCTTCGGTCTGCTCTTGCTTTCAAAAGTACCTTGGGCAGAAGAGGCAGAGGTGGGAATGCGTAAACTGTCCATGCTGTCCAACTGAATGAAAGTGCGTCCACTCTCCAAGCCTTTGGATGAAAGGTCCTCGAACAAAACGTTTCCAATTGATGATTCCTGTGGGAGGCAAAAAGATCCATGTCTAGCCTCCCCCACACTTGGGTTATTTCTGTAAACACCTGAGGATGTAACTTCCATTCGTGTGGATCTGTCATATTTCTGCTTAAATTGTCTGCCAGCGTGTTTTCCAATCCTGGCAGGTACTGGGCTTGAAGTTCGATTTGCCATTCCAGAGCCAAGTTCCAAAGAGTCATGGCTAGTCTGCACAAGGGGTATGAATGTGTTCCTCCTTTATGTACCACATTACTGTGGTGTTGTCTGTTCTTATCAGTAATTGCCCTGGATGCAGGAAGTCCTTGAAAGCTGTAATTGCATTTATTACTGCTAGCATTTCTTTTTGATTGATGTGAAGGTGCTTTTCTTTTTGGGACCATTTGCCCTGGATGCACCTGTCCGTCATGTGCGCCCCCCAGGCGTAATCTGAGGCGTCTGTTGTGATAACTTGCTTTGCTTGAGGCTTGCAGAATGGGAGGCCTGTGTTTGCTTGACATGCTTGGGCCCACCATAGAAATTCCTTTTGCAAACATGGGATTATTGGTATTATTGTTTCCAAACTGTGACTGTGTTGAGACCATAGGTTTTTAGGTACCATTGAAGTTTCCTCATATGCAGCTTTGCACATGGGATTAAAAGAATGCAAGATGCCATGAATCCCAGAGCCTGCAGGATTTTCCTTGCAGTAAGCCTGGTACCTTTTGCTAGTATTTTGAAGTAATGAGATAGTTGCCCCTGTTTTTCTGGCGTAAGATAGGCCATCTGGGTGTTTGTGTCCAAGTTGGCACCCAGGAAAGTTATTTTCTGAGATGGTGTTAGCCTTGATTTCTCTTTGTTGATTGTGTATCCCAGAGAATGCAATAACAGTGTCACATATGCCAGATGTACCAGAAGTATGTGTTTGCTGTCCGCTTGGATCAGGCAGTCGTCCAAATAAGGGTAAATTTGTATCCCTTGAAGTCTGCAGTAGGCAATCACTGATGCCAGGCACTTTGTGAATACTCTGGGCGCAGTAGATAAGCCAAAGGGCAATGCAGAGAATTGATAGTGGATTGAACCTGCAAGAAATCTGAGGTATCTTCTGCAGCTTTGTCTGATTGGGACATGCAGGTATGCCTCCTTGAGGTCCAATGTTACCAGCCAAATCGCCTTGCCCAGCATGGGAAGAAGTTGCTGTAATGTGAGCATCTTGAATTTTGGTACAAGTAGAAATGCGTTTAGGATGGATAAGTCCAAAATGGGTCTCCAGTCGGTTCCTTTCCTTGGTACCAGAAAAAGTCTTGAATAAAAACCTTGACCTTGTTCGTGAGTAGGTACCTCTTGAATAGCTCTCATGCTTATGAGCTTTGAAATTTGTAGTTGTGCCTCTGCCCTTTGATTCTGTGGCAGGTTTGGCATGCCTCATTTTTGGAAGAGTGTGAAAATGAAATTTGTAGCCTCTGTTTATAATGTCCAGGATCCATTTGTCTGTTGTGACAATATGCCAATTGGCTGCAAATAATGCTATCTTTCCTCCCAAAGGTGCTGCCAGCTGAGACGTGCTTGGCATGAAAATGAGGGAGTCATTGGGTTTGCTTCCTGTATTGTTGTGCACTGTCCTCGCCACCTCTTGGTGTTGGAGTTTGCCATTGTCGTCCTCTATATGATCCTTGCGATTGCCCTCTGCCCCTTGTGCGTCTGTATCTACCTCTTTAGGGCTTGTCAGTGGCTGGAAAGGACCAGTTTTTAGAAGGCCAATTTCTGCTAAAACGTGGTGGTTGGACCTGTAAAAAGACTTTGACAGTTTGCATAGATTTGGCTTTTTCTTCCATTTTCCGTAGTATCTCTTCAGCATTAGTACCAAACAGCACATCCTTTTGTAAAGGAGCATCTAGAAGTTTAGCTTTGACATGATCGGATAAGTTTTTTTCTCTAAGCCAGGCATGTCTGCGAATGACTGATCCTGTAGCAGCCGCTCTACTTGAAGCCTCTAGGGCATCATAACCACATTGTAAAGTGTGTTTACCCACTTGTTCTGCACTATGCATCATAAACTGTAACTCCTTTAAATCTGGTTGTTCAGGTTGAGATATTTTATTAATTGTGATAACAGGAACTGTTGATATTTAAGCATATGAAACTGACAATTTAAGGCCCTCATGGCTAGGGTGGCCGAGGTATATACCTTTTTACCCCACCTTTCTAAAGATCTTGACTCCCTTTCTGCAGGAAGTGGATTCTTGGCAGTGGAGGCCTTCAATCCCTTGGGGCCTTGTGAAATGGTTTCAGGGTCAGAATTATGACTTTTGAAGACAAACTGGTGAGAGTTGGGTACTCTGTAATACCTATCAGGTTTGACTGGTGCAGGAGGCAGAGAATCCGGGTTAAGGCAAGCCTCCGAATAAACATAATCAAGTATGTCCAAAACAGGGGGTATCGCCAGAGGTCTGTGTTGAGGTAACAAAAGAAATTCCCTAAGCCTTTTCTTAGAATCTGAAAAGTCTTGGCCTTCCCAATGGAAGTGTTCCCTCAAGGTGTGCAAGGTTTCCCCAAAGGAAAAATCCTCAGGAGGAGATACAGAAGGGATGGACTGTTCTGCATCCGAATCCTCAAAAGGGGAGTAAGAGTGTTCCTCTGCATCAGAATGTTCTGATAAAATGGATTCCTGATCAGAAGAGGGAGAATCTTCCTCAACTCTGGGTCTCGTCTGGAGGGGGTTGAGAACCTCTGATAAGAGTAATTAAATCCTCCACCATCTTAAGCATCTGTTTTTTAGGCATGGGACCTGGAGATGGGCCCTGTGCAACAGGCCTCTTGGGGTGCCTGGCTGCTTTGGATTTAGTAAAGGCCTTAATAGAAAAAGAAGATGAGGGTCTAAAGACACCATGGGTGGAGGTGGACCTGTCCACATTAGTAGGCTCAACATTAGCAAAGGCTTCGGTGGTTGTAGTCTGGTTAAGGGCCGAGGTCCCAGCGGTCTCGGGTACAGAGGACACCGCCAAAGGAGCGTCGTCGGTAGTCAGGGACTGCAAAGGCGTCTCGCTGAGAACCGGACCACGTGTAGCCTGTTTTGGCGTGGTGTCGGCAGGGACCGCGGGCCTCACGTGTCAGTCGTTTTCCTTGCGTTTTTTGGACAAACCGGTAGTTGGAGTGTCAGACATTTTATAATCAAAAGCTTTACCAAAATAGTGTTGGGCAAACTCCGCCCGACGCTTAATAGTGCGTTTATTGAAGGTAGCACAAAAGCGACATCCCGAGACGTCGTGGTCTGGCCCTAAACAAGGTATGCAGAGGGAATGGAAATCCTTATGCGGTATTTGCTTCCCACAAGAAATACAATTAACTTTTTCTGACATCGGTCTGAGGCAAGAAAAGTTTCCCCAACGGGGTACTTGGCTTTAATGAAGACTTCGGTTTCCAAAATTTTCGTAATTCAGGAGCTGGCCGACCGGCACTTGCGAACTGCTTCTGCTTCGGGCACCGCGCGGCAAAAAAGATTGAAGAACATGGCGTCAGCTGTGTCTTTTATACTCTGGCCTCACTGACGTCAGAAGAGAAAGCGACGACAACTGACTCCAGACCAAGACTTTGGAATTCGGCCGACCAAGGGACCGCCTGACGGCAGAAAACCCATCTATGATTACTGCAGCTGTATGCACGATGAACATCATAAAAAATTGTTACATTGCTAAAGGTCATGGAGACCAAAACCGGTCTGTATTAAATGCAGGTTTCTCTACCATGCTGGCTATTTTTGTGGTTTTATTTGTTCTCTAGTGTCGTGCAGTTGCCATCCATGCGAGGGGTCCTTGTAGTTCACCACTGTAGTTTCCTCATATGCAGTCTTGCATATGGAATTAGAAGAATGTAGGCCATGAACCCCAAGGCTTGTAACATTTGCCTTGCAGATATAGCAAGGTTTTTATGGCCACTTGTTTTAAGTGGGTTGTCAAATTAATTTGTTTCTCTGGCATGAGGAAAGCCATCTGGGAAGTTGCATTCAAGCTTGCTCTCAGGAATATAATTTGTAGACAGGGTACTAGGTGTGATTTCTTTTCGTTTATGGTGTACCCCAGACAAATTAGTACCCTTTGTACAAAGGCCAGATGATTCAAAAGCATGTCCTGGCTTTCTGCCTGAATTAGACAATCGTCCAGGTATGGGTATATTTGAATATTTCTTTGCTTGCAAAATGCAATGACTGGAGCTAGGCACTTTGCGAATACCCAGGGTGCATAAGCCAAAGGGCAGTGCAGAGAACTGATGGTGCACAAAGCCTGCTTTGAAGCGCAGGCCTCTTCTGCAAGATTCTCTGATTGGGATGTGCAGGTATGCTCTCTTTAAATTTAGTGTTGCCAACCAGGTGTCTTTGCCTAGCATAGGGAGCAGCTGGTAAAGAGTCAGCATCTTGAATTTTGGAATCGCCAAAAAGGTGCTGAGTAGATAGGTCCAGGATAGGACGCCATGAATTGTCTTTCTGGGTACCAGGAAAAAGTCTCGAGTAGAAACCTTGACCCTTTTCCTCTTCTGGTACCAAATGAATAGCCCTCATGCTTGAGAGAGAAAGTACTTGCTTTTGGGCCTCTGCCCACTCGCTTTGTTGGTAACGTGTGGAAGTGAAATCTGTATCTGGGACAATATTTAAAACCCATTTGCCCTGGGTAACGAGTTCCCAGTTGTTCTTGGCATGAAGAGCAATCTTTCCCCCCCAAAGGGGCAGTCAGTTGAGAAGTTTACCATGGGGGGGGAGTTATTACTCCCAGATTTGGAAGTGGAGGTCCCCACTGCTGTGTCATGTGCGTATCCTGGAACTGAAGCCTGGGAGCTCTGCTGGATCTGGGTTTGGAGTGAAGGTCTGGAGGAGGCAGGAAAGGACCAATTTGTGGAATGCCAATGCCTACTAAACCTTGGGATGTTGTACTTGTAAAAATCTTTAACTGTTTGCATGGATTTAGCTTTTTCCTCCAGCTTTTTAAGAACTTCTTCTGCCTTGTTGTCAAACAGGCGGTCCTGGTTTAAGGGAGCATCCAGTAATTTTGCTTTAACATGATCTGGCAAGGATTGCTCCTTAAGCCAAGCATGCCTTCTAAGTACAGACCCAGTTACAGCAGCCCTGCAAGATGCCTCTAGTGAATCAAAACCACATTGCAAAGTATGCTTTCCAACCTGTTCAGCTGAATGCAGTAAATCCTGTAAATCCTTATTTTTATTTTCAGCACAATCAGGAATCCACATCATTTTCTGTTTAAGCAATCCAGTAATATGCTGCTGATACTTTAACATATGAAACTGGCAGTTTAAGGCCCTAATGGACAAAGTTGCAGAAGTGTATACCTTCTTACCCCATCTATCCAGCGCCCTGGAGTCTATCAGAGGGGGTAGGATTTTTGGCAGTAGTAGCTTTAATGCCCTTGTGTCTCTGTGAAATGATCTCAGGATCCGCAGTACAATTTTTAAAAAGGAACTTGAGAGTCAGGGACCCTGTAATATCCATCAGGTTTTCTGGGAGCCGGAGGTAGGGAGTCAGGGGCCAAGCTAGATTCCGAAAAGGCATCATCAACAATGTCTAGTACAGGAGGTATGGCTAAAAGGCCTGTGTTGGGGCAGGAGTAAGAAATCCCCAAGCCTCTTTTTTGAATCAGAGAAATCCGGACTTTCCCAACAAAAATGCTCCCTGAGAGTATGCAAGGTTTCACCGAGAGAACTCCTCTGGGGGAGAAGCAGAGGGAATAGAGTCCTCAGCATCAGAATCCTCATAGGCAGACAAAGGTAAAACCTGGTCAGAGGAAACAGAAAAAGAAGTACCATAAGCAAACTCAGTCCTAGGTCTCTTAGATGAGGAAGGTTGGCTTCCCCTAATTAAAGTAATAAGGTCTTCAGCCATTCTTATTTGCTTTTTAGACAGAGGAGTGACCATGTGGTCTGCGCGTCAATTTTCTAGGCATGGTTCAAGACTTGGGCCCTGAAGAAGAAGATGGTGTCGGTTTAATACAGAAGTCAGTAGGCCAGAATACACCCTCAGAAGCAGGTGCCTGCACAGCGGCTCCGGACCCATCCAAGGTAGAGACATCCGCAGATTCCACAGTTGAAGCATCTCGCTGCATACCAGACTCTGCATGGGTCTCAGTAGAGGCCTGCGAATCAGAAGTAGCGGGTATCAGGGGGCTGCGAAAGCACTTTACTGAGTACCGGCGAACTGGCGACTGGCTTATGAGAAGCGTTGTCGGCAGCTTTGGACCTAGGATGCCTGTCTCCGTCTTTATCTTTGCGTTTTTACAGAATGTCAGTAGTCGAATGGCTTACCGAAGACATATCAGGATAATTGAACAGAGCACCAAAATATTTAGAAGCGAAAATATACCGACGACTGATAGTTCGTGGTTTAAATAAGGCAGAAAACAGACAGCGAGGTACGTCGTGGTCAGGGCCTAGGCAAGGAATATAGTACGAATGAAAATCTTTGAGGTATTTGCTTTCTACAAGTAATGCAATTGTTTACTTTTACTGACATCTGTTAAGAGTACTGCTGCAGTGGTAGCGTTGTCGCTTCACAGCAAGAGGTTCTCCTGTTAGATTATCGGCTGGAGCGCCTTCTATGTGGAGTCTGCATGTCCTCCCCACAGTAGAGTGGCGTTCGAAAGACATGCGTGAATGGGCATGCCTTTGAAGGTTGGGAGTCGGGCTGGCACCTTGGCACCATTAAAAAAAAATCTGCCAATCATTAGCAGACCGGAGTTAAGCTGTGGCGACCCGGCCCCTAACCAGGAAAAGCCGAAAGAAAAACAACAGACATCGGTTAAGAGCAAGAAAAAGTTTCCCCAATGGAGTACTTAGCTTTTATTCGAAGACTTCTGTTCTGAAACTCTAAAACGAAAATTTCAGGAGTCGGCTGACCAGCACTTGCGAACTGCTTCTGCTACCGCACGGCAAGAAAGACTGATGTAATGGCGTCGGCTACATGTTTTATACCCCTGACGTCACGGAAGAAGAGACAGCAACTGACGCAGGACCCAAGACTGTTAATCAGGCTGACTGAGGGCTACTGCAAGCAGATAACCCAAATGCGATGACTGCAACAGTGAAACACTAAGAACGCCACATCGTTGGTTAAACTGCAGTCGAAAGCAGAGACCTGCAAAGTGGTCCGAGACCCAACAGACCGAGTCCTAAGGCTTGAGCAGATGTCTAGGGACCTGACAGCATATCAAATTTCAAACGGGTCTTGACTGAAACGTGGAGATTCCCACCACCTCATTTGCAGAAGTGGGCTGTAAAAGTGCCTCATCTTCAGCGACAGGCTTGGGAGGACTAGCCAACGTTGAACAGGTGTCATCTGAGGACACAAACCTGGGGAGATTTTCCCTCTTATGTTCCCACTTCAGATAGACTGGCAGATGCCATAGCACATGGACAACCTGATAATTTGCTAAGGTGCCCAGCTAAAATCTCGGCCCTACATCTAATGGTTCTAGTATTAAATCAGGTGCAGAAACAGTTGGAAACATTGATATAGGCCCAGGCAAGTAACACAGAAGGAATGCAAGTCTCTGTGAAGGATCAGATTAAACACAAGAGAGACCATTAGTTTTCTTTGACGGGTAAAAAGTGTAAAAGGATTCCCCAATGGGGTGCCTAGCCTTCTGTAGTATTCCCTCTGATGCTGACAGACCAACACACTTACTAGAACTCTGCTTCGGGCTCCAACAACAATGAACTGAGCTCTTGGCATCAGCTGACATCCCTTATGTCTCAGCATACTGATGGGTCAGGGTGTCCACTGGCTGATGGAAGGGAAAATATTTTTCTCTGGGAGTCAGCCTGGCCAAGGACTTCCATGGTAGCAAATCCCATAAGTCAGGACTGCAACCATGAAACACTAAACATCTGGACAGTACTCCAGTTGGGGTCTCGCTCAGTACCTTGCAGAGGGAAATCCCTCTGCCCATGACCACCTATCTAGCAATACAAAACACTTTGATGTCCTTTGCTGCTCTCTGCTGGAGCTTCATTCCTTCACAATCCAAATCTGTCCCTGGACTGCAATTTCCTAGAAAGAACTTCTCAAAATACCAATAAATCTAAGCTGGCATCTTCTGGACTATGCAGCTAGCCTATGTAGGTTTTGCTCAAAATTTTTCTTTCTACAACCCCTGTTTAAATCTGCAGAAAGTTTATTCTGTTCTCCATTCCCAACATTAAATTAAAATTAGGGCCCAGAATCTCTGCTTGATTCCAATAGTCTTTTACCACTCTTCAGATTAACTCTCAAAACTACCACTCTGTTCTTCTATTCAATTTTCTTCAACCATTTGGTCAAACTTTCCTCCTACCCACTTATTGATAACAGGCACCTATGGGGACAAAGTCAAACATCTTGAAGACTAAGACATCAGTAACCCACTTTCCTAGGCAATCAGACATGCAGTTGAATTGGCTGGTCCATAAACCTCTGCTGACTGCTACAAGTAGTGTTAGCACTAACTAGTCCATGATCTTTCCCCTTGACTGAGAGCCCCACCACAGTACACAGTACACCAATTTTGAGCTCTCTCTCTTTCAGTATCTAATGAGTAGATAGAAAGAGATATCCAAAAGGTACAGTAGACTGTGCCTGCTCTTACATTATACCCGTCTTAACAGTATGTCTAAATTCAGTAGTAGTTTAAGAAAGCTACTCTGCCTTGGACTTCAAAAGTGATCATGACTTCCGGAATGATAAACTGAGCTGTCAACTGCCTGTAGTGCGGGGCAAGCCAGGCTCAGGAAAGTTCACAGAAGTAAAACCCCTCACAAAACTTTTCTATATACAAAATGCATTTGGACCCCCCCCCAATCATGGTTCTAAAATTCATGAGGTTATTTGGTCAATCTGACATTGCCAAGTTTGTATGCATGCATGGAAAACTCTCTCAACTAAACATCTTCAAAACAGAAGACCTTAACCTCTACCAATCACAAACTTTAGAATTTGAAAGAATGGAGTAAGGAAGACACCAACTGGGTGCTTCCACCCAAAATGCCTCTCTGAGGTGCACCTTCAGAAATGGGATTCCAGAAAATTGGAGCTGAAGTTCTGAGAATGAGCAGAGTTTGGAATGAAATTTCAAGTCATCTGGTGCTTATCTGAAATACGGTAATCTGAAAAGCAGATTAAAAAATAAAAATTGATCATTAGTCACAATGTAAATGTCACTACACTTAGACTTACTGGGAAAAAATGCCTGGGGTACACTGCTGTATCACATTTCATCAGCAGACTACACTAAAACACGTCACTTTATGCAGGTCTGATACAAGGAGTTTGCAAAAGAAAAACTGGAGTTCCAAACACCACGGCTTAAAACTAACTTCAGTATATAAAAAAAAAAAAAAAAAAAAAAGCACTTTAACAGAAAACAAACCTGCTTCTTCAGACCATGTAAAAATTTACACAATCCACTCGCGTATAAACAAATTCAGACATTCTCAAATGAAAATGTTAAATCTAAAAACAGCCCACTGCAGCCAGAAATTGACCAGTGAAGATGTGCTGTATCAACACACCCCTTTAAAACATGAACATTAAAACAATGACATGGAAAACTTATCAGAACCAATAATATGAGAAAGGTACACACCTCTCTAACATTTAAATATTAATGTTTAAGGGGCCAAGACTTGAAAACCAGCTTCAAAAGACATGTTCATTCAGCCCTGGACATGCCTTTCCTTCAAAAGTATCCATTTCATTTCTTTCATTACAGTGATATTCTTAAGTCCCCACCCATCAAGTTTTCAGACACGAATTCTAACAAAACTTAAAATTGTACCTGCTCCTGTTCTCTATAGCAAGTTGAGCTAATGCACTCATTGATATGTCCCCCCATGTGTTCTAGAATCCTCTCTAAATATTCTATTGGTCATCCTGATGTAGAAAGCTTCGCACATCATGCATTTACCGTAATATTAAATTCTTGGTCTTAGAATCAGCATAAAATCAAAACTGGATTTCTTACTTAGTTTGTGAGTGTACCAGAGAGGTACAACTCCAAATATACTGCCAAGCTTGACAGTCTACACAGAAATGTTCCACATCTGATGCATCAAAAGGAATCTGTTCAAACTTGTTGCTTCAGCGACAAATTTTTAAATGAAAAAGAAGTTATGCATCTACCATAACGTTCTATGTTAGTTGTCTTCATAACGTTCTATGTTAGTTGTCTTCATCTCGCCTTCTTTCTTGCTGGTTGGGATCGGAGCCGATCCTCGGCTCCGACTCTGCCATCTTCTATAGCTCGAAAGCGGTTTACTGGCTCGAGGCTACCCCTTATCCCATGATGCCTAGTGATAGCTACCCAGATCTCATTTGAAATAGCTAACCCCAGACATAGCCAGAGAATAAACCTGTCCCAACAAATAGGTTGTGTATACCTGTCGTAAGTCAATAGAGGAAACAAACCAGAGAACACTCAGCCAGTGAAACCAGAACTCCTCTCGGTCCAATAGGACAGGGGGACGGAGAGTGGGACTCAAGAAAGAAGGCGAGATGAAGATAACATGGAACGTTATGGTAGGTACATAACTTCTTTATGTTAAGTTGTCTATCTTGCCTTCGTTCTTGCTGGTTGGGACAGCGTCCCTAGCACCTACAATCCTGGCCGGCTCATTGGAACAGTCTCTTCAGAACAGTGGAACCAAAGTCAGCTCTGCTCCTGGAGACCATATCTAGCTTGTAATGAGAAATAAAGGTATGAGGATTTGCCCACGTAGCAGCTGCACAGAAAGAATCCATGGGCAACCTAGATTGGAAGGCTACAGAGGTGGTCAAGGCCCTAGTAGAATGACCTTTCGGTTTGGCATGTAACTCTTTGTTCCTTAATTGATAAAGTAAGTGTGAGACAACCACCTGGATAAGGTCACCTTGGAAACTGGGAGATCTTGTTTGCCTAGAGCATAGGAAAGGAATAGTTGGTCCGACTTCCTTATTTCCTTAGTCCCGTGACGGTAAAAACGCAATTGTCTATGAACGTCCAATTGGTGTAATTTGTACTCTGCCTTGTTGGTGTGGCTAGGGAAACACACAGGAAGGTCTATACATTGGTTTAAATTATTTTCTGAGCAGACTTTCGGAAGAAACAAAGGATTAGTCCTCAGAGAAACCCTGTCCTTATGAAAAACCAAGGATGGAGGATGAACACAGTGCCTGAAGTTCAGAGACGCGTCTGGCTGAAGTAATGGCCATCAGAAAGTGCGTCTTCCAAGATGGAAACAATGGAGCAGGACGCTGCTGGTTCAAAAGGGGGCAGAGTTAAGGAAGTTCGTACCAAATTAAGGTCCCAAGGAGGAGGGGGATCTCTCACTGGAGGCCTAAGGAGAGTGGTCCCTCTCAAAAAAGCTTTACAGAGCTTATGAGATGGTATGAATTTGACAAACCAACATGGAAGTTAGAAATGGCCACTAATTGAACCCTGATTGTAGCAGAAGCGGACTCTGAATGAAAAAGTTGTGCTAGGAATTCCAGAATTTCGTGCACTGGGGCTGAAAAGGGATCTACGTTCCTAGCCTCTGCCTAACAAGAAAAACGTTTTCATTTACTAGCATAAGTTCTTCTGGTTGTGGACTTGAAAGGAGACAGTCTTGCGTACAGCCGGGGAAATACTGGGAAGCCTGGCTAAGGTTGGAAGTGGAGCAACCCAGCTGTGAGCTGGAGAGTTTGGAGGGATTGACGCAACCCACCTGACTGATGAATCAGGAGGTCTGGAATCAGATCCAGAGACCAGAGCTGATCAAGAAAGTAATGGTGCAGGAACGGGAACCATATTTGTCGAGGTCAGTAGGGGGGCAATGAGGATCATTTTGCAACCCAACGATATTGCTTTCTGTAGGAGTATTGGAATCAGGGGAAACAGAGGAAAGGCATAAAGTCGTCCCTGAGGCCAATCGTGGACTAGAGTGTCTCTGGACTAGAGTGTCTCTGGGTGAGTGACCTGGAAGTGGAAAAAGGGAGAAGTAGTTACTGCATTTGCTGTTGAAGGGAGTGGCAAAAAGATCGCAGCAAGGCTGTCCCCATTTGCAAAGATAAGATCCGCAACTTCCTGATTCAGAGACCACTCGCGAGGCATGAGGATAGCTCTGCTGAGCCTGTCCACTATGACGGACCTCCAGGGATGTGTGTCACAATCAGAAAACGGGAGGAAATCACCCATTGCCACAGTCTGAGTGCTTCTCGAGACAGGGGGTAGGACCTGGTTCCGCCCTGCTTGTTGATGTACCACACCACTGACATGTCTGTTTGAATTGCAATGGTCCCAGAAGGAAGAGTCCTGAAGGGCTTGCAACACTAGGAGCATGGCTCATTTCTAGGACGTTTATGTGCAGATGGTATTCGTGAGGTTGCCAAGTGCCTTGGACTGTCCTGCCCTGATAATGCCCCCCACCCACCCGATCAGGGAGGCATCTGTGGTCACTGGCTAATGGAGGGGACTGAAGGGTCTGCCCTGAGTCACTAGTGGGGAGACCATCCACCAGGAAAGGTGCCTTTTGCATGCTTCTGTAATCATGACCATGTGAGACATGGGCAGCTGTTGGAAAGACCACTGTGTGAACAGAAGCCACTGAAGGATCCTCATGTGAAAGCGGGCCAGTGGGATTAGAAGAATGGCTGCTGCCATGGACCCCAGAGTTTGAAGGAAGAACCTGACTTGGATTCTTTTGCTCTGCATTAGAATTTGTACTTGCTGACGAATTTTAGACGCCCTTTCTGCCGGTAGCCTTGTGGACATGTTCCTTGTGTCCAAGTCTGCTCCTATGTAGGTGATAGATTGACAGGGCAACAAGGCAGATTTTTCGAAGTTTATTGTAATGCCTAGCTGGGAGCAGAATGTGACTATGTAGTCCCTGGCTTGTAGTAGTTGATGCCTGGTAGTAGCAGTGAAGAGCCAGTAGTCTAGATACGGAAACACCTGGAATCCTCAACTTCACAGGTGAGCAGTGACCACTGCCATACATTTGAACACACTGGGGGCTGTGGTGAGAATAAAGGGCAGTACTACTGGTAATGACTGGCTCCCAGCTGGAAGCGAATAAATCTCCTGGAGCGCCTGTCCATCTTGATATGGTAGTAAGAGTCCTGAAGATCTATCGAGCACATCCAATTGTCCTGACCCAGAAAGGGTAGAATGGACTGCAGCGTGACCATCCGAAACTTTGTTCTTTGTAAAGACCTGTTTAGTCTGTTGAGATCCAGAATCAGTCTCCAGTCCAGTCTTCTTTGGTACCAAAAAGAACCTTGAGTAAATTCCAGATCCGTGCTGGTCTGCCGGGACTTCCTGGATGACTCTTTTCTGGCAGTTTTGAAACTTATTACTGCTTGGTCCTTCAGATTGGGTGGAACATCTGGGAGGGATTTCCTTTATGGTAAGGGGGTTGACAGAAAAGAATTTTGTAACCTCCGGATATAATGGACCGTACCCATCTGTCTTGCATTAAATTTTGCTAGGCTTTTGGGTACAGTGAAAGTCTTCCCCCGACTGCCTCCAGAGGTGAGCAGCCGGGCAACCCTTCAGGGATGCTGAAAGGGCTCATAAGAAAAATATTCTCGTTGCCCTGGTTCTGCGGACCTCCTCTGCCAGGAGGGCGGCATCTGTTATGGTTTCCCCCTCTGCCCCTGGAGGAAAAATCGCTACGTATGTCAGGCAAGGCTCCCTGGGATTTTTGGAACCACATTTTGCCACTCTTCTGACCTTTGGGGTACGGTCTAGGAGGAGTGGAAAAACGGACTCCCATGGCAGAGAGAGTCTTGCCTTCTTGCTCACACCTAGCCAAAGTGTCTTTCACCTGTGGTCCAAAAAGAAAGGAACCATCAAAGGGTGTGTTGGTGAATGACGCTCGAAAGGGTTCAGCAAAATTACACAGCCGCATCCATGCATGCCTCCAAAGGGCCACACCCGTGCCTGCAGCTCTACTCGCACCATCGGCTGCATAGGAAATGAGCCTCATGGAGGAGTTGACTACAGAATTAAGCGTCACCAGCTGGGAAGCTACTTTATTTTGAGCCCCCTCAGCTGATGGATCTTGAAGGGTCTCTCAGAGCTCCTTAAGGAGATAGTGCTAAAGCCGGGTAAAATGACATAAGTAGTTCAGTGACCTCATAGAAAAGGTCGCTGAAGCGAACATTCGCTTCCCGTATCTGTCCATGGTCCTAGACTCCTTGTTAAGAGGATGGACAGACGAAGAGGTCGCCGCTAACTTTTTTGGTGGCTGCTGCTACCACCATGGCATCAAACAGGAACACCTTTTGTAAGGAACTGCTTATCCTGGGGTGCTGTGATTAATTTGCCAGGTCTCCTCGGAGTTGGTTCCACTGTATCCGGAGCTGACCAAGCCTTTCGAGCCACCACTGCCACAAGTGGATCGAAAGGCGGAGAAACCCAGGAGGTGGAAGGTCGGGAACCGAACGCATCCAGAAATACAGACTCATCCTCGGTAGGGGCTAGGGGATTCCAGTTCCCCCTCTGCTTAAGCATTTCTAGGATGTCAGAGAAGGAAACCTCTTCAGAGGGGGACCTCTGGGACACTTCCGAATCTGTCTATCAGAAGTGACAGACTCAGGGGAGTCAATGTGCTTCCTCTTGCACTTAAGAGGGGGCTCCTCTGAATGATCAGGGGAGGCCTCGGAAGAAGAGGAAACACCCAATGGGGTGCCCTGGAGCACTGGTTCCCTACGCTTGGGGTCTGGAGGAGCAGAGGTTGGCACAGGCACTATAGGGGACAGAGCCGGTGGGGCCGATAGTGGAACTGACTCAGTGGCCAGTACACTCCTGACATCGAAGGCGTCCCTGCCACAATGCAGAGAAAGCTCCAGTTTCGAGGAAATCAGAATCTTTCTCCGCACCGAGGCAGACTGCTCCAAGGCTGATGTAGGAGCCAAGCTCACCTGCGCCGAAGCTCCAAGAGGGAGAACGGGGTCGGACAAGGGTCCGATGCCACTCGCCACCTCGGAGCCAAGGGAACCCCGGCACCCAGATCCCTCGACAGACTGCACCGAGGGGACCGGAGCAGACGTCGGAACCGGACATAAGAGTTATCGGAGCAGACGGTTCCACTACTCTAACCCCAACGAACTACGGCTCCTAACTCATTGGAGACGGAGGAGGAACAGTGATAGAAGTGGACGGAGCAGACACCTGTTGGAGGGGCTGGACAACATCTTTGCAAGTGCCTGTGACTTAAGCAACCTACTGACCACTCTCCACATCGTGATCCGACGGCCTAGAGAATCAAGAGGAGTGAGAGAACAGGTGACTGCGTTAGCTCTGAAGCAAAGGAGCCCGAGGAGCCGAATGTACAGATTCCAGTTGGACTTCCGCCTCTTGTGACTCAGCGAAGGCTCCGAAGTTTCTGATTGAGCCAATGGGGAGAGCTGGAACCCAAGTAGAAGGTAGAGTCTGAACATTGAACAGAGGATGGCTCCGAGCTTGGAGCAGACGGCTTGGTAGATTTAGGGGATTTCACAGGCTGAGAGCTCTTGGCCGGTGAATCCTGGGGTTTTAAAAGACCCCTAATAAGAAGCTTATTCTTACGCTCCTGCAGGACTCTGACTAAAGGCATGGCAGATAGAACAAGAGTCCTGCAGGTGCACAGCGCCTAAACAATAGACGCAAGTGTGCCCATCTGTCAGACATTTTCTGACAGCATGAGTCACACTTCTTGAATCCAGACACTTTGGATTCCTTTGACATCCTGAAAGAAGTAAACATACAACAGCAGCTACCAAAGCAAAATACAGTCTACACAAAAAGCACACTGTACTACAAGACTATAGCTAAAGTTTTTTTTTTTTTTTTTTTTTTAAATTGGAAAGCCTCTAAACTTAAATGGCTAGCCTATGAAAGAAAGGTAGGAAAGCCTCTAACCTAAATGGCTAACCTGACAAGAAGAGGATGGGGGAGAACTCCAAGTTAAACTAGTTCTACAAGGAAAGAAAGGGATACTACAACTAAACACTAGCTATCAAAAAGAGACTAATCATTAACAATAAAACACTGAAAATATAGAATTCTAGAGTAAGAAAGTTATACAAAAAACTTTAAACAAGCCTGAGCCAGAAAAACGATACCTCGCAGCTGAAGCAGCAAGAGAGATCTGGGTAGCTATCGCTAGGCATCATGGGATAAGGGGTAGCCTCGAGCCAGTAAACAGCTCTCGAGCTATAGAAGATGGCCGAGTCAGAGCAGAGGATCAGCTCTGATCCCAACCAGCAAGAACGAAGGCGAGATAGACAACTCAACATCAGGGGTTTATCGAAAACTCTCCAGAGATCCGAATCAATCTATAAAAGTGGCCAATATTTCTTAACAGACACACAAGTAGTAATATTTGAATAAGGAGTTTGACCAAGAGGTAGGAGCAAGAATAAGGCAATGTGAAAATTATGTACTTGCCATAATGACAGATATGGAGAAGCAGGTCCATATCCTTAACCACCAGTATAGCAAACTACAGGCTTCCAATCAATTCCAGCTTTAAAAAAAATTAATCAGGATAGTAGCTCATTCCCTTTACCCATAATGCTCTGCCAAACACCTTCCTCTTCCAATGTGGGGTGTGCCACCCAAAAATCAAGCTCAACAAAATCTTACTCCTCCAGAGCATGTCTGCCACAAGACAAGGGATATACAGGGTGGGTATATGGATGATTGTGTTCCATCTCATCCAGATATAGTGTTACTTTAATTACATAACTTGTATTTGGTATGAGAAGGTCCATCCTCAACTAGTAGGTGGTTATTACGTGATGGGGCTCCAAAGACGAGAGACTCAGAAATCACATTTAGCTTCTGACTTGTGAAAGTGTTCACTGAAGGCCATGCAGCAGTTGCACAAATACTAGGATGCATTTCTCAAGCTAATGAGGTACCCACTGCTATAGCTGAATGTGCAGCAGGCACCGCAGCCAGTGCTTTGCATTTGCACTATACACCAGAAAGCCACCTAGATCACTATTCCAAATCCTTTCTAAATATGACAAATGAGGGTCTATATTAGCTTATCGAAAGCTAAGAGCCAACGCTCTTCGAACGAACCCTAAACAGCAAAGACACAGAATAGTGATTTCCCCCCCCCCCGGGGGGGTGCTGGGCTGTTTACAGGAGTTTGCCATTTCCTCCACTGTGGTGCGATCTCTGAGTTGGTATATTTAAATAGGGGGTTGGGGGGCTTCCATTATGTTGCTTTTTTTTTGCGGACCAGCGATTTTTTTCCGGGGGGGTTTGCTGTTCCATGTCTTCACTATTTAGACTATTCAATGTTTAAGGTTCGATCAAAGAGCGTTCACTCTTACCTTTCCATAAGCTGATCTAGACCCTGCACGAGTGGTCTATGCACATCCTTGTCGAGTTAAGTGCTTACCTCTGCTGGAATTATCAGCAAAGAAAATAAGCAAACTGTCCCGACTGTAGTGGCTGCATTGGGCATAAAGGAAAAGTTAGCATAACGAGATTCCACTGTTGCAGAAAGCAAGGCATGTAAGTCAAAAAGTAACCTAGCAAGTGTCAAAGAAAAAACATCTTTCAAGACAGGCACTTCAACTTTTGAAGCAAGCCTGGTTCTATGACAGCAGAATGGAGCCCAGTGTGACACACGTGACTGACCTGAACAGTGGCCACAGCACTGGAGCAGTGAAGAGTCCTGTTCTAGAGGGGGCATCCAGTTGACTACATAACCTTTCACCTCCAAGTGTGTGCAGGGACAGCACTGTAAAAATCAGGAAAAACACAGAACACCCCTGATGGTCTAAATTTTGGCCCCACTCAGGTCACCCTTGCCATAGGAATGGGGAGCAAATAAGCTAATCAGGGCAAAACAAAATTCCATAATGCAGTAAAACCCAAAAAAGGTCATTACACAAATAGTCTTCATAACAGAATCACTGTTGCAGCCATACTTCAACATACATCAGCTACAGTGCGCCCCTTGAGATGTCCAAATGCTGCAACCCCCCCCCCCCCGAAGCAAGGCTCCCTTTCAGTCTGTGGACACCAGCAACAAACTGTTACAAAAGGAAAACTGATCTATTCCATCTTCTGTTCATTTTTCTGAACTGAGAAGCCACCAAAAGTGTCTAGACTTGCTATCCCTAGATATTATAGGACAGTGGCAGAACATTTGGAGCTCAAATAAAGAACAGAGGTTCCTATAATACTCTGATCTCTCCCAAATTACTTACAGGGTATAACGGTATGGAGCTGAACAAAAACGGACACAGATGGAACGCTATAGCAAGCACATTTAATCTGATGCCATTTTCATTCATTCCTCAGCTGATGGGACAGAGTCCCCAACTACCACAAACCCGGGAGGACCTTAAGGAAGGATAGTACAGAGCACTGCCCAGGCTAAGGCTGTTCTTCCCCTACAGACCAAATCCAGTTTGTAATGAGCAATAAAAGGTATGAGGATTAGCCCATGTTGCAGTTGCACAATCCCCTAAGGATGCTCTAGACCAAAAAAGCTGAAGAAACTGCCACAGACCTAGTGAAATGGGCTGTACAAGGTTTCAGTAAAAGCAAACTCAATTTTCCCACAGAAAAAGGTAATATAAATCACAGCTGACCATTTAGCTAAGTAACTTTGGTTACTGGTCTGCCTAATTTGGTAGTGAAAAAAACACATTTCAGATTTTAAGTCTTTGGTTCTGTGAAGGTAAAAACAAAGTTGTCTATGTGCATCCAACAGAACAAGTACTCGCCTTTGAGTATTTTGGAAAGAAAACTAGAAGATTAATGTTCTGATTAATATTGGACTCAAAAGCTACCTTTCAGGATGGATTAGTTTGAAAGATACCCTTTCCTTGTGAAAAGGTAGATAAGGAGGCTTTGAAGACGCAGCCTGGAGTTCAAATACTTCTGGCGGAGGTAACAGCCACTAGGAATATGGTCTACCAAGACAAATTTAGGGTCAGCCTTGGTTGTAGGTTCAAAGGGTAGAGTTGAGGCCTGAAGCATATCTGAATCCCAAGGAGTAGGGGTATTTTAAAGGGGTCCAAGTAGAAAAGTTCCCTTTAGGAAAGCTTTGCAAAGTTTAAATGAAGCCAAGGTACAGTTATTTACTCCCAGATGAAATCTGGAAATGACTGCCAATTAAACTAGCCCATTCACTCGCAATCAGTGGAACTGGAGAAACCATGTGGTCACTTCAAGGCAGATATGTGCAAGTTGAGTTATGCCTGTCAGGTGAGACAAGAGGTCCAGAGTTGGATCCAGAATCCACGGTGGATGTAGAGGAGGCCAGAGAAGGGAAACTAGATCAGACGAGGCCAGTAAGGAGCAAAGAAGGTAACTGTGCCCTTCAACCTGAATGCTTTCTGAAGAAACTTGGGAATGAGGGGCAACAGGGAAACCCAAGGACCAAGTGTGAACTAGAGCATTTCTCGGCGACTCCCCAGGGGAGGAGCTGGAGAAATCAGGGCAAAGATGCTGCTGCATTTGTTGCATATGGGAGAAGCAACAAGATCACAGCTTGGTTGGCCCCACTGATGGGAAATTTTCTCTGCCACAATGACATTGAGACACCACTCATACAGACTTGCTTAGCCTGTCGGCCAATCATGTTGGGATTTCTCTGGGAGGTGCTTTTACTATTAGAAAGTGGTTGGAAGACCTTGCCCATTACCAAAACTCTCATGGCTTCTTGACACAGAGGGCAAGCTCTGGTCACCCCTGGTTTGCTGATATACCATACTACTGATGCATTGTCCATCTGTATTATAACAGTTCCAGAAGGAAGGGTGTCCTGAAAAGCTAGGAGGATAGCTTTCATCTCCAGGACACTGTTTTGGCCTCTTTGGGGGACCACAACTTGGACTATCCTTCCCATGTAGTGTCCCCCCACCCAAGCTGGGAGGCATCCGTGGTCTCAGTGGCCTTGTGAAGGGCAAGAACAAATGCACGGCCCTTGTAAAGTTGATCTGAAAGACTCCACTGTAGCAGGTGATTCTCGCATGCTTGAATGATCTTGACTGGCCTAGATAATGGATGTGAGAATGGACCACTGAGTTGATGAGTCCATTAAAGGATTCCCATATGGAATCTGGCCAGCAGGACAAGGGTGATTGCAGCTGCCATGGAACCCAAAGCTTGAAGTATTAGGCAGGCCAGAAGGGGTGAATTTTGAATCACTGACCAGAGACGGAGTCTTCAAGGAGACTACGCTGAGTGACTGTGTTCAAACAAACCTCAATGAACTCCAGATCCGGTGTTGGAGTTGAGATTTGTTGCAACTGATCAATATTCCCAGGTGGGAGCAGAGCTGGAATAAGAAAGTCCCTTGCATGAATCAGCTGAAGCCTGGTTGAAGCAGTCAGGAGCCAGTCTAGATGAGGAACACTGAATCACAGCAGTCTCAAGTGAGCTGCTATGACTGCCATGCATTTGGTGAACACCCTAGGGACTGTGGTGAAACCAAAGGGCAGTGCTCTGAACTGGATTACTACTGGTCCCCAGCTGGAAATGTAGGCATCTCCTGCATCTGTACACTTTGACGTGATAGTCCTTCAAGATGTGTACTACTGAGTAGATGTTGTCCTGCAGAAATTGCAGAATGGACTGCACCGTGACCATCTGAAACTTTGTATACTGAACAAACTGGCTTAATTTGCTGATTTTCAGAACTGGTCCAAGTTCCCGGTCGTTTTTTTGGCACCAAGGTCTGAGGGGACATCTTGGACTCTAGCTTTTTTTTTTTTTTTTTTTTTTTTTTAAATAATTTCTAGAGAAGCTGCTTCTCTGACTGGATGGAACACTGGGGATTTTCTTCCCAACAGTGGAGGAGGTTGGGATAAATGGTATGATACATCTCTGGATATGATCCTATGCAGCCATGAATCTTTTGTAACATTTAGCCAGGTTCTGTGATCCAGAAATGAAGAGTCAGATCTCCACTTAGCAGTGACAGTGTCCATCAGAGAAAACATCTCTACACCTCTGCCGTGAGGACAGTATCTTCCATTAGAATCCCCCCCCCCCTTGCCCCTGGGGTGAACTACTGCCACATGACTCCTGGAAAGTACCCTGGGACTCTATAAACTACATCTTTCTACCACACTGGTTTCAGAAAATGGCCTTTGAAAGGCAAGGAGGAAAAAAAAAACAGACCCACAGTCAGGGTCTCTCATCTGCACCTGGAGTCTTACTTTGGGGCCAAAAAGCAAAGCTCCATCAAAAGGAGTACTGATGTAGTCACACAAGCGCATCTAAGCACATTTCCTAATGGATATGCCTGAACTTACATCCAGTGAGGTATCTCCTGCAACATGAGAGTTTAACCTTAACCTCATGGACGAACTGGATACAGATTGGAGGGTAGCCAGCTGCGAGGAAATTCTGTTCCCTTCCTCTGAATACATGGCCACCCCCCCCCCGAAAGATTTGGTATGCTCAAACCTCTCTGAAGTCTTGTAAAGTGTAGCAAATTCAGCGAACCAAGAGCAACGTTCTCTGAAGCATAAACACACTTCCCAAACCGGTCCACTGCCTTAGACCGGTCCACTGCCTTAGATGGTTGCCAGTTCCATGGCATCAACAGGTACTCCTGTATTCCAATGTGCACAGCCTTTCAGGTGTGTAATAATTTTATCTAGTCTGAGAAATTGGCTTGATGGTGTCCAGTTCCCTCCACATCCACCAAGAGACTAGGTCTACAAGCTCATCGGCCAGCAGACACCCAGGAGGTAGATGGGCCATACCCAAAAGTCTTTTGATAACCCTCCCAATAAGTTGTTCCTGAAGGCCAACCACCTACATTTAAGGAGCCTCAGGTTTTCTCCAGAGATAAGTCATCTGGAGGACCCCACCCTCTCATCAAAATCAGTGTCCTCAGTGAGAGATTCCTGTAGGGAATCCAAGTGCCTCCTTTTGCCATTTTCTTCCAAGGGACTTCCTCAGTGGGATCCTCCAGGAAAGTTTTGGAAGAGAATACCCTGATGGGTTGGCTGAAGGCTTGACTGGGTAGGCTGCTTCAGTGGAAGGGGCTCAGGACAAAAAACAAACGAGGCAAAGATGGCAGATCTGAAGAGTGCAAAGGTATCCGTTCTCTAAGCATAGAGAAATCTCTCTCCACCACCTCAAAAGTGGAGCGACTAGGACACAAGCAGACGGATCAGAATCTGAACCCTCTTGGATCATCTGTCCCAGACACCTTGTTAAAAACTCCATCCATAGATGGAGTCGGACCAAAGCACTTCAGCTCCAAAATGCTCAGTGCCAGTTAATTTGGAGAAACCATCAGATTTGAAGAAGCAAACTTCAGATCCGAAAACACTAAAGGATTTCAGTTCCAATGGCTGCAAAATGGAAGGACAGACTGGAGAAGTAGAAATCAATGGCAGTGTGGTTCAAGACGGGCTCTCACAACCAAGGGGGCTGGAGCCAAAAGGACTCCCATTTTTACCTTCGCCCTTAGGAACTTCCTCCTTATCCTATCCATACTTGCTTCAGGTAGGCTCCTGGATGATCAAAGAGACAAAGCCATGGGGGGGGGGGGGGGGGGGGGTTGAATGCCTTTTGGGTGACTGCTTGAGAAAAGGAGAGGGAGGCCTGCTCTGAAGTCAAAAGGGGGAATACAGATCTGAGGGGATCTCAGTCCAGGGAGTCAGATCTGGTAATGACCAGATCCATCTTTAAAACTCTGGCTGGAAGCTCCGATGATGGAACAGAGGTCAAAGAACAGCAAATCAGGAAACCTTTCACAAGTGTCCTTTGTCAAGTCATTTTTTTTTGCTAGTCAGGCTTAAGGGTTTTTGAGCCCCAAGAACAGAAGTGACGACTTAGAAGGAAGAAGGCCCCTGAGAATAAAACTGTTTTGATCAATAAGGACCAGAGAATCAAATCCCACATATGTTGTAATACGTGTCCAAGTTTGCTGGCCCAAACAGACATTCCCTGTGGGCATCAGAATTTGGAAGCTTATGCCCAGAGGAAACATTTAATGAGACCAGAAGGTTTCAGACATCTTAGACTGAAAACTGACTCGTCTAAAATAAACTAGTAAAAGTGACTATGGTAAGAAATACCAGTAACAAGCAATTACAAATATGGTAAAGAAATTTTTTTTTTTTTTTTTTTTTTGAGAGACAGAGAGAAGTGAAAATATGGAAAGAAAAAAAATACCAACTACGGTATCAAGTAGTATTCAAGACAGTACAAGAAAAATTAGAGAAAAAATAAGGGTAACACGAGAAGTACTACAGAAAAGGAAATAAAGTACGATATATACAAGGCAATAAAATACTACACTCAACCAACAAGAGAGACAATGACAAACATTCGAGAGTTCACATACACTCACGAAAATCAGCAACAGTTCACAAACGCATACCAACACCAAAGCCAGTAATTCTTTATTACGATCTGGTACCTCGGCCTTTCGCCTTCAAAGGATCATAAATACAATGTGCTACCAATAGTATTTATACATAAAAATCATGTTGATTAGAACTAACTATTCTATTAATTCAATTAACTAATTCATCAATCAAGTCTTAAAATGATCACAGCATTTTTTTCTTGTTTTTCTAAAATGCCTTCAAGTCATATATCATACATAGTGTATAATAGGATATAAAATATAATGCAACTTAATATCAAAAACATAATCAACAATTTTATCCTATCAAAAATATTAATAGCGTCTTATATTTATTAATATTACTCATTAAATACTTAATTCCAAATTTAATCCATAAGGCTTTAATGTATTATATTTCAAAATCATTCTGGTTTCTAATTCAAGTAGTTTTTGAATATAAATTCCCCCACTTTCAGAACAAAATGGTTTACCCAAAATACAAAACCTCAAACTATCTGGGCAACCATTATGTTCTTCAAAGAAATGTTTGGCCACGGGACTAGTTTCACTCTGATTTCTTATGTCTCAAGTGTTCCAAGATGCGAATTCGAACCATCCTTTTTGTTTGCCCTATGTACCAAGTATTGGCACAAGAGCAGCCCAAAATGTATACCACCCCTACTGATTTGCAATTAAAACGATATTTTGGAAAGAATGTAACATCATTAATTTCAGTAACATTACTGACCATTCCACACACACTTCAGTGGCCACACAAATAAGTACCTAAAGGAAGACTCCCTCTTTCATCATCACCTCTTTTAAAGAAATTATAATTCAATAACGCCTTCAGACTTTTCCCTTTCTTATAAGAAAAAGTTATATGTTTGGGAAACAAATGACCTATGTTCTCATCCTCATGAATTAAATACCAATATTTCCTCACAATTTTAGTTAATTCTTTAAGGGAGAGAATTTTGTAACAAAAAATAGTTTAACTTCATTACTTTCTTCTTCATTATTTATTTCTCTCATCTTAAATACTGAAGAGTTCTGTCTATCCTGTCTACCTTTGAATTTTCGATATTAATTATAATCCATAATGCCTAATATTTTATTTTTGCATGTTAATAAATGATCTTTACTATAAACCCTCTTAATTAATCTTGATTCAACATTATTTAATTCATTACATCTCTCATTTTCATCACTGGTACGGTCAAAAATTCTCTGAAATTCACCAAAGGGTAACTACCATATCAAATGTTCAGGATGCATGCTCTCTGCATGTAAGAACATATTTACAGAAGTGTCTTTCCTGAAAGGTCTAAACCCAATAATTTCATCTTTATGAAATAATGTTATATCTAAGAAATTAATCTTGTCCCTATTATATTCACGAGAAGGACAAACCATGATCATTGTTATTTCATTCATCAAAAAATTCCAAAAATTCAGTGATATCACCACTACATATCAATAGAAGGTAATCAATAAATCGCTTATAAATTATCACATTCTTTTGATAAAAAGAATAGATATATAACTTCTCAAAAAATCCCATATACATAATGGTTGGAGAGTTCACAATCAACATCTGTTCG